>NW_027454513.1:0-74159 GCF_040206685.1 Ascaphus truei | reverse complement strand
CTTATAACTCCCTCGTCATTCCCTCTCCCTCTCCCTACTCTCTCTCAACCATTCCTTTCTCTCTCACCCTCTTCCTTCTCTCTGTCTCTCCCTCTCTCTTCTCTCTCTCCCTTCTCTCTCCTCTCTCCCTCTCCCTTCTCTCTCACTCTCCCTTCTCTCTCCATTTTCCTTGTCACTCCCTCATCTCTCTCTCTCTCTCTCTCTCTCTCTCTCTCTCTCTCTCTCTCTCTCTCTCTCTCTCTCTCTCTCTCTCTCTCTCTCTCTCTCTCTCTCTCTCTCTCTCTCTCTCTCTCTCTCTCTCTCTCTCCCTTCTCCATCTTCCTTCTTCTCCATCTTCCTTCTTCTCCATCTCCCTTCTCTCTCTCCATATCCCTTCTCTCTCTCCCTCTTCCTTCTCTCTCCCTATCCCTTGTCGCTCCCTCTCCCTTGTTTCTACCTCTCCCTTGTCTCTCCATTCTCTCTCCCTCTTCCTTCTCTCTCCCTCTTCATTCTCTCTCCCTCTTCCTTCTCTTTCCCTCTTCCTTCTCTCTCCCTCTTCCTTCTCTCTCCATCTTCCTTCTCTCTCCATCTTCCTTCTCTCTCCATCTTCCTTCTCCCTCCCTCTTCCTTCTCTCTCCCTTTCCATTCTCTCTCCCTTTTCCTTTCCCCTCCCTTTTCCTTCTCTCTCCCTCTCCCTTCTCTCTCCCTCCTCTCTCCCTTGTCACCCCCTTCTCTCTCCCTTTCCCTTCTCTCTCCCTATCCCTTCTCTCTCCCTTTCCTTGTCGCTTCCTCTCCCTTGTTTCTACCTCTCCCTTGTCTCTCCATTCTCTCTCCCTTTCCTTCTCTCTCCCTTTCCTTCTCTCTCCCTTTTCCTTCTCTCTCCTTTTCCCTTCTCTCTCCCTTTTCTTTCTCTCTCCCTTTTCTCACTCCCTTCTCTATGCCTCTGCCTTCTCTCTGCCTTCTCTCTCCCTATCCCTTCTCTCTCCCTCTTCCTTCTCTCTCCCTCTTACTTCTCTCTCCCTTTCCATGCTCTCTCCCTTTTCCTTATCTCCATTCTCTCCCTTTTCCTTGCCTCCCCTTTCCTTCGCTCTCCCTCTCCCTTCTCTCTCTCTCCACTCCCTTCTCTCTCTCTCTCCCCCTCCCTTCTCTCCCTTATAACTCCCTCGTCATTCCCTCTACCTCTCTCTCTCCCTCTCCCTTCTCTCTCTCTCCCTTTCCCTTCTCTCTCACCCTCTTCCTTCTCTCTGTCTCTCCCTCTCCCTTCTCTCTCTCTCCCTTTTCTCTCTCCTCTCTCCCTCCTCTCTCCCTCTCCCTTCTCTCTCCCTTTTCCTTGTCACTCCCTCATCACTCTCTTTCTCTCCCTTCTCTCTCTCTCCTCCTTTTCTCTCTCCCTCTTCCTTCGCTCTCCCTCCTCTCTCCCTTGTCACTCCCATCTCTCTCCCTCTCCCTTCTCTCTCCCCTATCCCTTCTCTCTCCCTTTCCTTGTCTCTCCCTCTCCCTTGTCTCTCCATTCTCTCTCCCTCTTCCTTTTCTCTCCCTTTTCCTTCTATCTCCCTCTCCTTTTCTCTCCCTTTTCTCTCCCCTTTCTCTCCCTTTTCTCTCCCTTTTCTCTCCCTTTTGCTTTTCTCTCCCTTTTCCTTTTCTCTCCCTTTTCCTTTTCTCTCCCTTTTCCTTTTCTCTCCCTTTTCCTTTTCTCTCCCTCTCCCTTCTCTCTCCCTCTCCCTTCTCTGTCCCTCCTCTCACACTTGTCACTCCCTTCTCTCTCCCTCTCCCTTCTCTCTCCCTCTCCCTTCTCTCAAATTTTTTCTCTCTTACTGCCACTCTATCTCTTTCATTTCAACCCGTCTCTTGCTCTCACACACATTTCTTTCTTCCACTTCTCTCTCTCTCTTTCTTTCTCACACCGTCTCTTTCTCTCCCTGCTCTCTATTACTCTCCTGACTAGCATCCCTGCTCCTTCTAAATCACCTGTATTTTACTCTCACAAATGTCCTTTCTTTCTCTCTCTCTCTCAAGGACTACCACTCTCCCCTCTCTCTCACAAACCCCTCTCTCACTCAGTCTAAGCATTGTTTATTTAGTCCATCAGTGAAAGAGGGTCCTCAACTGCATTGCTCTAAAGGGGATTGCATTATATTTTTTCACTTATCTTGGGTAAAATTTATTTGCAGTATGAAAATAGGTAAGTTCGTCTATCAAGATGCTGTTCACAAAGGACATACAAACAAAGAGGTAAGTAGTTGAGGTAAGTGAGTACACCTACACAATGCATTGCTTTTATCTCTCAGGATATAAAGCTTTGAGTTGATTTCTCTCCCTTTACACGAGTGTGCCCTTTTAGAGTCAGGCAGTGAACTCTTCGCTACTGTCCCATCTGCAGCGCTAGCTCGACTGTAAATTGGGGGAAGAAAGCATACCCCTTTACGGACGATAGACAGTAGTGCTTCTTCACTCCTAGCATACGGCAGAGGAGAAGCTCCGCTCTGTACAAAACGGATCTAGTCCTCAATGTCCAAGTACTTAGTAGTGAGGTAAAAGCTAGCTCTTTACCTCTAAGGGTGCCTCTCGCTAACATGCAACGAATGCAAGAGTTTTCAAATTTTTGAATGACTAACTGCATATAAATGCAACATGTCAATTGGATAGGGAATAGAATATATACAACAAAATAGAAAGGGCAGGCTCACAGACTGATTCCATGCCCTCCCTCACCTGCTCTTACCCTCCTTGACCCATGTTCACTATAACCCACCACCTCATCCACCTTCACCCACCCACCATTGCCCATTCACCAACACCTTCACTCACCCACACCTTCACTCATCCACTTTCAACCTACCTCACCTACATTCACCAACCTTTAACCCCACCTAAACACACCCTCCCTCTTCCACCTTAATCCTCACCCTCCCTCACCCACGTTTACTCTACCTTACTGGCCTCAACCTTACCTACAAAGCCTCCTATACCCATATTAACCATCCCCTCACCCACCTTCAACATCACCTTCCCAAACCCTCCTTCACCCAACCTCCCTCACCCACCTTCTACCCTCCATCATCCATATTAAAATTCACCTTCACCACCCTTACCTGCACACCCATACCCAGCCTCACCCTTGCCCACTCACCCATACCTTAACTGACCCACACTTTTTTCACTCACCTTCATCCTCACCCTCCCAAACACATTTACTCACCCTCCCTAATCCACCTACAACACCACCTACCCACTCTCTTCATCATCCACCTTCCCTCACAAACCTTCAACCTCCCTTACCCACACCCACCATACATCCCTAAACCTCCCTCACCCACCTACCCACAACCTCCCTCACCTGCTTACCCACTTACACTTTTTCTTACCACACTTTCAACCCCAAACCACACCCTCCCTAAATTATTCAGAACTTAACTCTCATTGGTCAAGTGTGACTAAATGAGTCACATAACTAAAAATGTTCTATTCTTTTTTAACCAAACACAAATACAAAAATAATCATAAGGGTCAACCCTAACTTTGAACCCTAACCCTTCTCTGATTGGTTAGTACCCAAATGAGTCACATACCTAAATTTTCGTATTCCCCTATAACCCTGGGCCAAACAAAAATAGAAAAATAATCCTAACTTTCAACCCTAACTTTCAACCCTAACTTTCAACCCTAACTTTCAACCCTAACTCTTCTCTGATTGGTTAGTACCCAAATGAGTCACATACCTAAATTTTCGTATTCCCCTATAACCCTGGGCCAAACAAAAATAGAAAAATAACCCTAACTTTCAACCCTAACTTTCAACCCTAACTTTCAACCCCTAACTTTCAACCCTAACTCTTCTCTGATTGGTTAGTACCCAAATGAGTCACATACCTAAATTTTCGTATTCCCCTATAACCCTGGGCCAAACAAAAATAGAAAAATAACCCTAACTTTCAACCCTAACTTTCAACCCTAACTTTCAACCCTAACTCTTCTCTGATTGGTTAGTACCCAAATGAGTCACATACCTAAATTTTCGTATTCCCCTATAACCCTAACCCTAACTTTGAACCCTAACCCTAACTCTTCTCTGATTGGTTAGTACCCAAATGAGTCACATACCTAAATTTTCGTATTCCCCTATAACCCTAACCCTAACCCTAACCCTACTCACCTATATCTCTCACCCCCCGCACACAGCTTTGCGTATTCTCAGATGCCTCCACAAAGGCTATAGCAGCGGTGACCTACCTAAAAACCACGGACGTGGGTGGAAGTTACCACATCAGGTTCATCCTTGGCAAGGCTAAGCTGGCGCCACAACCCGACCATACTATACCCAGACTCGAGCTATGTGGTGCAGTGTTACCGGTAGAACTGGCGGAGCTCCTCGAGAACGAGATGGACAGCAAACCAGATGCCATCAGATTCTACACAGATAGCAGGGTGGTACTGGGCTACATATACAACAAGAAAAGAAGATTCTACATATACGTGGCCAACCGTGTAGAAAGAATCAGGAAGTCAACCCAAACAGAACAATGGCACCACGTGCCCACAGATCAGTACCCGCATCACAACTGCAGAACACGTCGTGGCTCACAGGACCAACGTCTCTTGCGCAGCCCGCGGAAACGCCACCAACCCCAGTTGGCGACTTTGAACTCGTGGATCCCGAGAAGGATACGGAGATAAGACCCATCACAGAGATTATCCTCCTAATGCCTTAATCGGACTATAACAAGGAAGAACTGACTACCAGTTCTGTGAACTCTGAGAGACATTGTGGTGCATCAAGCTAACCTAGAGCTGTGCATCCACCTACCTACCTTACCGAGATGGTAGAGGACTTCAAGCTGGTGGTACCAGCCGGTATCCCATCGTTATGTGGACATGAACTTTGCATTGTTATGTTATGATATTGCACATATGTTCCACATATACCTAGAATATAGTGGTATCTCCAGATACCAGACGGGGAGTGTCCTGGAAATAGATTCCATATTCCTCTGTCTCTCCTTTAGTTTATGGGTTCATTTCTCCCTTGTTCAGTTGCCTGTCATTTTCCCCTGTCCCAGCAGCTTGCTGTATTAGAAATGCAACATTATTGCTACATGTTGTGGTTTCCTTAGACATTTCAGTGAGTTGCTATAGCAACCCCAGCCTTTCTCCCAAATGGGCTAGTCTGCTTTCTCCCCCTCTGCTCTGCCTACAGATGGTCTGTCCCCAGGCTATCTTGCTACCCAGAATACATTGGGGACTTCCTTTCCACCATTATCACTGGCTGAGTGAGTACCTTCTGTAACTGCTCTAGTGGCAGGATTACCCTTTTCACCTGCCCTTACTACAAATCACCCACAGAGAAACTTTATCCCATCACAAATATCTCTTCCACAAGTGCCTGTCTTTGTTGCCACTTTCCCTAAAATAAAGTGAAGAAAATATACAGGACTTGTTGCGTTTTGGAAAGAGAGCCAAGTTGAACCTATCTGGGCTAATCATCTACACATGACCCTGGCCTCCAGAATAGTCCCTGTGGCTGCCAGCCCGGCGGGGAAACCGCGCAGCAGGCAGAGGAGCCAGGAGCGGGAAGGCAGACACACACACTCACCGTCTGCTCTGCACAAAGCGGAAGCCCCGCCCCCGGCTTCCTCAGACCTGCTTGCGACCCAATCCCCTTCATCCCGGCCGGCATTCTAAGCCCCGCCTCCTTCATTCAAACCCATGCAGCTCTTCATCCAATCCCCCGGCAGCATTCACTCACACAGAGAATACTTACCAGCAGCCGCATCCTCCTCACCGCCGCCGTAACCGGGACACATTGGCTGGGACGCAAAAATATTCATTGTGGGCCGCATCCCCCTATTCTCTCTCCCTTCCCTCCCCACCCCCATTTCGCTCAATCCCCTTTATTCTCTCTCCCCCCACCCATCTCCCTCTCCCCCCCCCCTCCATTCTCTCCCCCCCTCCCCCATTCTCTCTCTGACCTGCACAGACGCACACAGCCACTGACCTACAGACACTCACACAGACCTACAGACACCAACACAGACAGACCAACAAAGACAATGACCACACACAGACACCCACACAGTCACTGCTGGCCTGCACAGACACACACAGCCACTGATACACACAGCCACAGATACACACCCCCCAACACACACACACTCTCTCCTCCCCCCCCACACACACACTCTTCCCCCCCCCCCACACACACTCCCCACACCCCCCCACACACACTCTCCCCCCCCCCACACACTCTCCACCCCCCCCCACACACACACTCTCCCCCCCACACACACACTCTCCCCCCCACACACACACTCTCCACCCATACACACACTCTCCCCCACACACACTCTCCCCCTCCCCACACCCTGTCCCCCCCCCACACCCTCTCTCCCCCCCCCACACACACTCTCCTCCCCACACACACTCTCTCCTCCCCACACACACTCTCCCCCCCCCACACACACACACTCTTCCCCCCCACACACACTCTTCCCCCCCACACACACACTCTCCCCCCCCCCACACACACTCTCCCCCTGACACACACTCTCCCCCCGCACACACACTCTCCCCCACACACACACTCTCCACCCATACACACACTCTCCCCCACACACACACTCTCCCCTCCCCACACCCTGTCCCCCCCCCCACACCCTCTCCCCCCCCCCACACACACTCTCCTCCCCACACACACTCTCTCCTCCCCCACACACACTCTCCCCCCCCCACACACACACACTCTTCCCCCCCACACACACTCTTCCCCCCCACACACACACTCTCCCCCCCCCACACACACTCTCCCCCTGACACACACTCTCCCCCCGCACACACACTCTCCCCCCGCACACACACTCTCCCCCACACACACACTCTCCCCCCACACACTCTCTCCCCCCCCACACACTCTCTCCCCCCCCACACACTCTCTCCCCCCCCCACACACACATTCTCCCTCCCCCCACACACACATTCACTCTCCATCCCCCCCCACACACATAATCTCCCCCCTCCCCCCACACACATACACTCTCCCCCCCACACACTCTCCCCCACACACATTCTCCCCCACACACATTCTCCCCCCCCACACACTCCCCCCCCCCCCACACACACACTCCCCCCCACACACACTCCCCCACACACACACTCCCCCCCCCCCCCCACACACTCTCCCCCCCCCACACACACACACACTTTCCCTCCCCCCCACACACACACTCTCCCCCCTCCACACACACACTCTCCCCCCCCCATACAAACACACTCTCCCCCCCACACACACACTCTCCCCCCCCACACACAACTTCCCCCCCCCACACACAGACTCTACCCCCACACACACACACTCCCCCCTGCACACTCCCCCCCACACACTCCCCCCCCACACACACACGCTCTCCCCCCCCACACACTATCCCCCCCACACACACTCACTCTCCCTCCTCCCCACACACACACTCTCCCTCCCCCCCCCCACACACTCTCCCTCCCCCCCCCCACACACACACTCTCCCTCCCCCCCCCACTCACACACAAAGTTGTTGGCCGCATGTGCCCGCGGGCCGCGAGTTTGACATGCTTGTTCTACGAGGACCTATACAGTGGAGAAAAAGTGGCACATAATGGAATGACAAAAATGGCTCTGAGGGAGTTCCTGACGAGCTCGGGCCTGCCAAAACTGAATAGGTTGGACAGAGAGTACCTAGGTGCAGATTCTACAATTGAGGAATTAACACAGGTCATTGAGGAGCTGAAGCCGTCAAAGGATTCGGGTCCAGGTGGCTTTTCAGGCCTCTAATATAAGAAATTCCTTAAACATCTGGCCCCCTGTTTGCTCCAGATGTTTAATGCAGTCTTAGCGGGGGCCTCATTCCCGGAACGGATGCTCCAAGTGTCTATCACAGTAATACACAAACCAGGTATAGATCCGCTAGATTGTAAAAGTTATAGCTAATATAACTAACTAGCTGAGAGACCCGGCGTTGCCCGGGATGTAATGTTCCCGTTCCTCTCTCTCCTCCCCCCTCTCTCTGTTTGTCCCCCCATTCACATCAATCCAGTCCCCCCCCCTCCCTCCCTCCTTTATAGCTTCATGTAGCGTGTGTGCGTCAGTGACTGTGTGTTTGCTCGCGCGTCAGTGAGTCTGAGGCAGAAACACAAACACACACAGACTGACTGACGCACACACAGTCAGTGTGTGCCTCAGTCAGTGTGTGCGTGTGCGTCAGTCAGGGTTTGTGTGCGCGTCAGTCAGTGTGCGCGTGCGTGCGGCAGTCAGTCAGTGTGTGCGCGGGGGGCGTCAAAGGCAGGGGGGGGCGTCAAAGGGAGGGGGGGGGGGGCGTCAAAGGGAGGGGGGGGCATCAAAGGGAGGGGGGGGGGCGTCGTCAAAGGGAGGGGGGGGCATCAAAGGGAGGGGGGGGGCGTCAAAGGGAGGGGGGGGGCGTCAAAGGGAGGGGGGGGGCGTCAAAGGGAGGGGGGGGGCGTCAAAGGGAGGGGGGGGGCGTCAAAGGGAGGGGGGGGGGCGTCAAAGGGAGGGGGGGGGCGTCAAAGGGAGGGGGGGGCGTCAAAGGGAGGGGGGGGCGCGTCAAAGGGAGGGGGGGGGCGTCAAAGGGAGGGGGGGGGCGTCAAAGGGAGGGGGGGGGCGTCAAAGGGAGGGGGGGGGCGTCAAAGGGAGGGGGGGGGCGTCAAAGGGAGGGGGGGGGCGTCAAAGGGAGGGGGGGGGGGGCGTCAAAGGCATGGATTCCTCCCCCTGCATTTCCTGCAGTGGACAGGAGGGGGGGGGCAGTGGACAGGAGGGGGGGGCAGTGGACAGGAGGGGGGGGGCAGTGGACAGGAGGGGGGGGGCAGTGGACAGGAGGGGGGGGGCAGTGGACAGGAGGGGGGGGGCAGTGGACAGGAGGGGGGGGCAGTGGACAGGAGGGGGGGGGCAGTGGACAGGAGGGGGGGGGGCAGTGGACAGGAGGGGGGGGCAGTGGACAGGAGGGGGGGGGGCAGTGGACAGGAGGGGGGGGGGCAGTGGACAGGAGGGGGGGGCAGTGGACAGGAGGGGGGGGGCAGTGGACAGGAGGGGGGGGGCAGTGGACAGGAGGGGGGGCAGTGGACAGGAGGGGGGGGCAGTGGACAGGAGGGGGGGGCAGTGGACAGGAGGGGGGGGGGGCAGTGGACAGGAGGGGGGGGGGCAGTGGACAGGAGGGGGGGGGGGCAGTGGACAGGAGGGGGGGGGGCCGTGGACAGGAGGGGGGGGGGGCAGTGGACAGGAGGGGGGGGGGGCAGTGGACAGGAGGGGGGGGGCAGTGGACAGGAGGGGGGGGGGGCAGTGGACAGGAGGGGGGGGGGGGCAGTGGACAGGAGGGGGGGGGGGGCAGTGGACAGGAGGGGGGGGGGGCAGTGGACAGGAGGGGGGACGCAGTGGACAGGAGGGGGGACAGGAGGGGGGACGCAGTGGACAGGAGGGGGGACGCAGTGGACAGGAGGGGGGCGCAGTGGATAGGAGGGGGGGGCAGTGGATAGGAGGGGGGGGGCAGTGGACAGTGACACACACACACACACACACACACACACACACACCTCAGTTGATGCGCCCTTTCTCAGTTCCGTTTGGCGCCGGAGGTGGGGAGCGACACCTACCTGTACTTCCGGGCGCCGCCACCATCTGACTCGGCGCCGCGAGGGAGGAAGGGGGTCCGCCATCTTACGCGCCGCGTGGCAGCTGCGGGAAGCGAGGTGATTTGGAGTGGGGAGGGGGGAGAGGTGATTTGGAGCGGGGAGAGGTGATTTGGAGCGGGGAGAGGTGATTTGGAGAGGTGATTTGGAGCGGTGAGGGGGGAGAGGTGATGCCGCTGGGGAGGGGGAGAGGTGATTTGGAGCGGGGAGGGGGAGAGGTGATGCCGCTGGGGAGGGGGAGAGGTGATGCCGCTGGGGAGGGGGAAGAGGTGATGCCGCTGGGGAGGGGGAAGAGGTGATGCCGCTGGGGAGCGGTGAGAGGTGATTTGGAGCGGGGAGAGGTGATTTGGAGCGGGGAGAGGTGATTTGGAGCGGGGAGAGGTGATTTGGAGCGGGGAGAGGTGATTTGGAGCGGGGAGAGGTGATTTGGAGCGGTGAGGGGGGAGAGGTGATTTGGGGAGGGGGAGAGGTGATGCCGCTGGGGAGGGGGGAGAGGTGATTTGGGGGGGGGGGGAGAGGTGATTTGGAGCGGGGAGGGGGAGAGGTGATGCCGCTGGGGAGGGGGGAGAGGTGATTTGGAGCGGGGAGAGGTGTGTGTGTGTGTGTGTGTGTGTGTGTGTGTGTGTTTGTGTGTGTTTTATTTATTTTTTTGTACCTTTGGCCCGTCACTCCGCCTCAGGCCAATGAGAGGTGTGGGGGGCGGGCCAAGGGGGTGGTGTGAGTGTGTGAGGCCAATGAGAGGTGTGCGGGGGCGGGCGGGCCAAGGGACCAATGAGATTGCCGCTAGGGACACCGGACATCCAGACAGGCAGGCAAACATACAGTGCTTTCACTAATATAGTATATAAGATACTTTTTACCCAGGAGCAGGAGGAGGGGGCCAGTCTCTGTATGAAATTCGAGCACAAACTGTTCAAGGATCTCTGCCTTGGTACGCTGTTCTGGTTGTATCCACAAGTGGTGGGCTATGGCCCAGGGTCTGTCTCTGTGTATTTGACTGTCCGGACCACTGCCGGTAGGTCTCCGGGGTGAGGCCTAGATGATCCAGAATGGCAGCCTTTAGTCTCTGATAGTCCGTGGCCTCGTCTGCCGGTAGAGCCTGGTTGGCTGCCTGCGTTTCTCCTATGAGGTTTGGAGCCAAAGTCGTTACCCAGCGACCAACTGTCCAGCCCTGGGCAGTGGCTACCCTTTTAAAAGAGAAGAGGAAAGCCTCTGGGTCTTCTGTTGGCTTTATTTTAGGCAGCATCACCAGCGATTTATTTGGAATCTATGGTCTGACTGAGACTGCACCTGGAGCCAGCATGTGGAGGAGCTTTTCTGTTTGCTGAGCCTGCTTGCTGGTGCAGGAACTGAGAAAACATTTCCTCCATTTTTTTAATGTGTGCCCTTTGGATGCATGGGCCATCCAAGATCCCACTTCGCACCACCTGTGGCAGGACGGCTTCGCAATAGGGTCAGTAGGAGTCCCAACCAGTGAGTAAGGCTTTTAACTCCAGTGGTTTATTTTCCACAATCAAATAAACATTAGGCACACTGTCCCTTTAAGGCAAACAAACCATAAAATAAAACCCTACTTCATTAGGGGACTAACTATACAGAAGGTCCCTATCTCTCCTCTGGGTAGCTAGCCTACTTCCAGGTTAAACAAGATTATGCAAATATCTGCAGTGAAAATATATAAAGTCCTTATCTGTGTTTGGGGAGCTTTGTCCCTAGAGAGTCCAAGTAATCCCTTCTGGATACTGCAACAGCAGCTTTAATTCCTCTGCAGGGTTAGGAGGCTGGTTACTAGTAGACAGGGCTGTGTCCAGCAGGCTTGTCTCAGCTTGTGGCAAACCTCTGTCTGGGGGAGCAGAACCTCCGGCGTACTTCCTGGTTTGGAAAAGTCTCTCTCCCTTCCTGCTCAGGTCTGGCATCTTATACAGCTGCCTGACAGCTACCTTAACTCAGCCCTGATGCCCAGGTATCTCTGTGTTAACCCTCTGACTGGTGGTTTCAGACGTCAGAGGTATGTTTCCCATGCATAATTGACAGCGAATGACTTCACCCTGTCACAATCATCCTCCTTCAGAGCTTTTTCAGGATGGTCATGGACAGGAAAGCCTTCCTGAGAATGAAACTCGCTGCTGTGAGCATACAGATGAGGTCAACACCCTAGTGTTAGCTGGATGACCGCTGCACCCTGCATAGAGCACAATCCGAGGCCTAACCCAGGGGTGCGCAAACTGGGGGGCACAACATTTTCAGAGTGCGGCGCTTAGAAGCCCCATGCTCTTCCCCACAACATTTAAATTAAATGCCGGGGGAGAGCGCGAGGCCTCTGTAAGGCTCTTACTTTGTCTCCGGCGGCTTCTTGTGGGTGCAGACAAAGCTTGCTTACCCCTGGCTTAAACCTTTCACTGTCAGGGAACAATGTGTTGCAGGCATCTCCGGCAGTGAAAGGATTAATCATACTACGTATTCAAACCTTGTTTTTTTTGTTTGTTTTGTTTTTCCCTGTATATAGTTTAAAAAATAAATTATATTAAAAAAACACGGATTGCTCTTTCCAACACGGTTTTTATTTTTAAAATCTGATGCTTTGTTCAGGAGATAGAAGCTTATGCAATATTAAGTGTCTGGGAGGTTAAAATAGAGCTCTCCCCAGGGCCCAGTGCTGTATAAAGTTTACCATGGTAACATCTGAAGCAAGAGATTAATGGAGACATAATTTCTAACTGTAGCCAGGTCCCCTCTGGCTCCCCGGTTCCCCGCCCTCTCTCCTCTTAACTCCGCTGCTGCCGTGTGGTTGCGGGTGGCGGCGAGCTCGCCAGCGGCCCCTCTGCAGGGTGCCGCCATGTTGGATTGGTGCATACGCATGCGCAAAGGCTCGCGCAGAAAGTGCGTGGCGGCCATTGAAGGGTTGCACATGCGCAGTGGAGTGAGCGCACATGGCGGCCCATAGGTGCTTAGGGGCAGGAGTACCACACGACGCCAGGGAGCCAATCGCTCGGCTAGGTCTCCTGCAGGAGATACTATTTTGTGGCTGGAATAGGAAGTGTCAGTAAGTGCTGGGACAGGACAGGGGTAGGAGGTATGTGAACAGGGGTCTGTGACCCTCTGCTCTAGGCCAGATTCCCCCTAGGCCCCAGCTAGGCCCCGGCTCCACCAATTAGTTTGTAGCTGCTACAGGGACAGGCCCTTAGGTAGGGACCCTGCCCCACTAGCTAGTAAATAGATCAGGGACACAGCTGGGACCTGGGACCAGATCACTCCTGCTGACAAAGACTGTCATCAAGGTGGGACACTCCAGCGGGAAACCACCCCACGCGGAGGCAGACTCGTCGCGGAGGCTATCGTTGGATCAACGCATCCCTTGTCTGTTCAGTCGGCGCGTCCGGTTGCTGGAGCACCCGGCAGGTACCTTACAGAACGTGCACCAACTGTACTACACTCCATTTAGTGGGCCGCGCAGTCACACACATTGGGGTGGGTGTGGGACCTTGTGGGACTGGGATTCTCTGGACACAGTGTGGGTTACACGGTGGTGGGGTACAGCCGTGTGAGGCGTGTGGCAGTTGTATCTTTAGTCACATAGAGTTATAAGGTATTATAGAGTATAAGATATGTTACAGTAAAGGCCTTTCTATTTTACATTGTGTGTGTTCATTGTTTGGGTCCTGTGAGGGGCTCCTCCCACTACGTTGGGATCCCTCTCAGGTGGAGGCGCTGCACCAAGGTTGTAAGTATATCACCCTAGGCTCCCCGTGGCGGAGGCTTAAGACCCTGTGAGCCAACAGGTAAAGGGCAGCACCTGTAGCCATCTTGTTTACGGGGAAACAGGGCTACATAACACTTAAAAGATTTTTTTAAAGAGCAGAACCTGCTGAGGCAGCGAAATACTAACATTTATCATATTTATCCTGATCAGTCCCTAAAAAACCTCCCTGAGAGCCTCGGTAACCACATTGGGACTCTATGGAATAGATTATATAGTCAGTTTAGTTTATATCAATGTCTGTTATTTCAGCGTTTAACGTATATAATGTGTTTATATTAACCAGCAGCCAATAAGTGGCTAATAGGGCTATTGGCCATTACTATGGGGGAGTGAGGCTTGTGGGGGAGCCCGTGTTGGGGGTAGGGGCCTCGGTAAGTGCCAGTGACATACCAAATAAGACATAAGTGAACTCTAAAGTTTAATGGACATAGGTGGGAGTTCAAAGATTGATCCGCTTTTGAGATCTCATGAGTATCTGCAGAGATTTCTGAGGTTTCTTAGGATCTTTAATATAAAAGGGTGTTGGAGACCCGGGTACAATATCCCACATTGTAGAGTCCCACCTATTCCTGAGCCACCATATGCCTTTTGTCACAGAATGCCGTGACGGTCGCCATAGTCTTGATCATCTTTACAAAAAATGCATCTTTAGAATGTTCCGTGGCTGGAACTTCACTGCATTTCAAACACTAACATTTCAGGGATGAGACCTCAAACTTTGATAACTCATAACTGGTGCCTGCTTCTTCTGCGATAAGGAGCTGCCTCTGTTACCAAATTGCTTTAAGACCACTTTGGCAGTGTGTGGGTTAGCGCGCAGCATCCATTGCTCCATGCCTGGATATGGCGACCTGCTGCTTTGCCATGTGTGTGCCTCTGCAGACACGCTGGAGGTCGTTCCGTGTAAGACGGCAGCTGGACCACAGGCAGAGTGCCGTGGCGTTTATCCACGCTTTGTGGAGGGGATGCAGCCAGCGACGGAAGTACAGGAGACACATTCAAGATATCACGCTGCTCCAGGCCCTGTGCAGAGGCTACTTGCAGCGACGGAGGTACGGGGGGGGAGGGATGGGGACGGACATGGGGGGCAGTGGTTTTAAAGCAGTAATGTGCTCTTCTCACCGTGAAATGTAACCGCCTTCTCTCATTTTTAGCATTGCTGCGGTTTGCAGCAACCCCGCTCATTAAGAAAAAAAATTGAATTTTGTAAATATGAGTTGCCGAAAATTTGTCTCGTGGGGAGATTAAAATGGCTGCAATCCACTAAGAGTAGCATCTGTTGCATACACATATACATACACATATACATATATATATATATATATATATATATATATATATATATATATACATACATAGATATATACATATATATAAAACAACTGTAAATATTACTGTATGTTCATTTGCATGTCTTAGACAGGTCTGCAACCCTTGCTGCAGTGGAAGCGCTGTATGCTGGGCGATAATGGGGAAAGACAGGGTTGCAGACCTGTCTAAGACATGCAAATGAACATACAGTAATATTTACAGTTGCTTTATGCTTTACTGTGGAGGGTTTTTGTCACTTTTTTTACCCACCATAACCTTAATAATAGTGGTGATTACCTAGTCTAGTCTCAAACCTGCTTAGCCATTAAGACCAACCTCACACTGATGATACCCATCAAGGTTGAAACATGTCTGTGAGTGGGTTTAATGGCTTTGCATCTCATCCCAGCCTCTGTCTAAAAGCTGTGTTTAAAACAGCATGCATTGGCTTGAGGATTTGCTTGTGTAATACGAGCTTGAGACAAAAGGTGGCACTGAGTGTTCATTTGCATGTCATTTCCCAGTATCCCTTGCTGCAGTGGAAGCGCTGTATGCTGGGCGACAATGGGGAAAGACAGGGTTGCAGACCTGTCTAAGACATGCAAATGAACATACAGTAATATTTACAGTTGCTGTATGCTTTACTGTGGAGGGTTTTTGTCACTTTTTTTTACCCACCATAACCTTAATAATAGTGGTGATTACATATATATATATATCTGTATGAATGTATATATAATAGTCTGATTTCTGATTAGCTAAGCTTGTTGACTACTGTACCTGTGTGTACTCCGATGTATCATCCACGATGTAACATTAATGAAAAGAAAGAAATGGCGGGTGAGCAATGTCCGCCACCATTCACCCACATTAAGAAGGCAGGTGTTGCCATGGTAACAGATTATGCCGGTGAAATATGGTAATAAACAGATGCAAACTCGGCAGAAAATCAAGATTTAGTTGAAATGAAACATTAGAGATTAACACGGCAGGAGCTGCCAAGGTGTCACTTTTTGTGACTTACTACCTGTGTTATGTTCTATGGGATGTTACACATTCGTCCATCAAGTTCAACCTACGCTAAATGTGGATGACAGATACTTTATCCTATAACCCTATTTACAGTATATTGATCCATAGAAAGGCAAACAAAAAACCCCAGTAAAATATCATCTAATGATATCTCATTAGGGGAAAAATAAGTCCATTCCTGACTCCAAGAATTGGCAATCACATTACTCCCTGGATCAACATCTTTCCCATGTATACTTATTTGGTATATCCCTGTATTTCCTTTCTAAAAAGATGTCCAACCTTTTTTTTACACATCTATTGTATCTGCCATCACAGTCTCCATGGGTAATGAATTCCACATTTTCAAAATTATCATATCCCCTCTTAGCTGCCTCTTTTCTAATGTAAAAAAATCGAATTTAGCTAGCCTCTCCTCATAAATCAGATTATTTGTCCCATGTATTAATTTGGTGGCTCTTCTCTGCACTTTCTCCAATTTATAATGTCTTTTCTAAGGACTGGTGCCTACAATTGTACTCCATATTAAAGGTGTGGTCTTACTAATGCTTTGTAAAGGGGCATAATTATGTTTACTTCCCTTAAATCCATTGGCCATTTATTGTAAGATAAGATCTTGTTTGCCTTTGCAGTTACTGCATGACTTTGGGCACTATTGCTGTACACTATTTTGTACATTAACCTCTTGTGTGGAACCGTATCAAAGCCTATGCAAAATCTAAGTAGATCACAATAATTTAGTATTTTCTATAAATACTTTTTAGTGTAATTTTCAATCCCCAATATAATAGTGGTTGGATGGTAATGTTAATATAATATCCGTCTTACCAGGTACAAGGAGATGGTGTCTGAGAAGAGGAGACAGGAAGCCCTTGAACGAGAAGAGGAGCATAAATGGAGACATGACAACTCTGATGGAATGCAGAAGGCAGAAGAAGAGGAGAAAGGAGGGAGAAGGCAGAACGAGGTGGGGCAGGGGGAAGCAGAGGTGATGCCCGAGGAGAATCCAGGGGAGAGCCTAGAGAGCAAGGAGAAGCTGACAGAGTAAGGACCTGCAGATATGTGGCATATCGGTCTGTGTGTACTTGTATCTGTATGATTCACTTATCAGAGAGAGTGACTGAGCATGGACTTCCCTTCCATCCATTGCCCATTTATTGTAAGATAAGATCTTGTTTGCCTTTGCAGTTACTGCATGACTTTGGGCACTATTGCTGTGTACAAGCACTCCTAAATCCTTCTCCATCAAGGATTCCCCCAATTTATCCCCATTTAATTTGCAAGTCTCCTGTTTATTCTTGTTTCTCAAATGCATAACCTTACATTTATCTGTATTAAACCTCATCTGCCATTTACCTGCCCAAGTTTCCAGTCTCCCCAAGTCCTTCTGGAGAGAAATTACATCCTGCTCTGATTCTACTACCTTACACAATTTAGTTTCATCAGCAAAGATTGAGACTTTGCTCTCGATGCCAACCTCAAGGTCATTAACAAACAAGTTAAAAAGCAGGGGTCCCAGTACCGATCCCTGAGGTACTCCACTCACGACTTTAGCCCAACCTGAAAAAGTTCCATTTACGACAACTCTATGTTGTGTATCCTTCAACCAGTTTTCAATCCAGGTGCAAATATTTTTAGAGTCCAATTTGCTTTATTTTGTACATTAACCTCTTGTGTGGAACCGTATCAAAGCCTATGCAAAATCTAAGTAGATCACAATAATTTAGTATTTTCTATAAATATTTTTAGTGTAATTTTCAATCCCCAATATAATAGTGGTTGGATGGTAATGTTAATATAATATCCGTCTTACCAGGTACAAGGAGATGGTGTCTGAGAAGAGCAGACAGGAAGCCCTTGAACGAGAAGAGGAGCATAAATGGAGACATGACAACTCCGATGGAGTGCAGAAGGCAGAAGAAGAGGAGAAAGGAGGGAGAAGGCAGAATGAGGTGGGGCAGGGGGAAGCAGCGGTGATGCCCGAGGAGGAGAATCCAGGGGAGAGCCTAGAGAGCAAGGAGAAGCTGACAGAGTAAGGACCTGCAGATATGTGGCATATCGGTCTGTGTGTACTTGTATCTGTATGATTCACTTATCAGAGAGAGTGACTGAGCATGGACTTCCCTTCCATCCATTGCCCATTTATTGTAAGATAAGATCTTGTTTGCCTTTGCAGTTACTGCATGACTTTGGGCACTATTGCTGTGTACAAGCACTCCTAAATACTTCTCCATCAAGGATTCCCCCAATTTATCCCCATTTAATTTGCAAGTCTCCTGTTTATTCTTGTTTCTCAAATGCATAACCTTACATTTATCTGTATTAAACCTCATCTACCATTTACCTGCCCAAGTTTCCAGTCTCCCCAAGTCCTTCTGGAGAGAAATTACATCCTGCTCTGATTCTACTACCTTACACAATTTAGTATCATCAGCAAAGATTGCGACTTTGCTCTCGATGCCAACCTCAAGGTCATTAACAAACAAGTTAAAAAGCAGGGGTCCCAGTACCGATCCCTGAGGTACTCCACTCACGACTTTAGCCCAACCTGAAAAAGTTCCATTTACGACAACTCTATGTTGTGTATCCTTCAACCAGTTTTCAATCCAGGTGCAAATATTTTTAGAGTCCAATTTGCTTTATTTTGTACAGTAACCTCTTGTGTGGAACCGTATCAAAGCCTATGCAAAATCTAAGTAGATCACAATAATTTAGTATTTTCTATAAATACTTTTTAGTGTAATTTTCAATCCCCAATATATTAGTGGTTGGATGGTAATGTTAATATAATATCCGTCTTACCAGGTACAAGGAGATGGTGTCTGAGAAGAGCAGACAGGAAGCCCTTGAACGAGAAGAGGAGCATAAATGGAGACATGACAACTCCGATGGAGTGCAGAAGGCAGAAGAAGAGGAGAAAGGAGGGAGAAGGCAGAACGAGGTGGGGCAGGGGGAAGCAAAGGTGATGCCCGAGAAGGAGAATCCAGGGGAGAGCCTAGAGAGCAAGGAGAAGCTGACAGAGTAAGGACCTGCAGATATGTGGCATATCGGTCTGTGTGTACTTGTATCTGTATGATTCACTTATCAGAGAGAGTGACTGAGCATGGACTTCCCTTCCATCCATTGCCCATTTATTGTAAGATAAGATCTTGTTTGCCTTTGCAGTTACTGCATGACTTTGGGCACTATTGCTGTGTACAAGCACTCCTAAATCCTTCTCCATCAAGGATTCCCCCAATTTATCCCCATTTAATTTGCAAGTCTCCTGTTTATTCTTGTTTCAAAAATGCATAACCTTACATGTATCTGTATTAAACCTCATCTGCCATTTACCTGCCCAAGTTTCCAGTCTCACCAAGTCCTTCTGGAGAGAAATTACATCCTGTTCTGATTCTACTACCTTACACAATTTAGTATCATCAGCCAAGATTGAGACTTTGCTCTCGATGCCAACCTCAAGGTCATTAACAAACAAGTTAAAAAGCAAGGGTCCCAGTACCGATCCCTGAGGTACTCCACTCACGACTTTAGCCCAACCTGAAAAAGTTCAATTTACGACAACTCTATGTTGTGTATCCTTCAACCAGTTTTCAATCCAGGTGCAAATATTTGTAGAGTCCAATTTGCTTTTAACCTCTTGTGTGGAACCGTATCAAAGCCTATGCAAAATCTAAGTAGATCACAATAATTTAGTATTTTCTATAAATACTTTTTAGTGTAATTTTCAATCCCCAATATAATAGTGGTTGGATGGTAATGTTAATATAATATCCGTCTTACCAGGTACAAGGAGATGGTGTCTGAGAAGAGCAGACAGGAAGCCCTTGAACGAGAAGAGGAGCATAAATGGAGACATGACAACTCCGATGGAGTGCAGAAGGCAGAAGAAGAGGAGAAAGGAGGGAGAAGGCAGAACGAGGTGGGGCAGGGGGAAGCAGCGGTGATGCCCGAGGAGGAGAATCCAGGGGAGAGCCTAGAGAGCAAGGAGAAGCTGACAGAGTAAGGACCTGCAGATATGTGGCATATCGGTCTGTGTGTACTTGTATCTGTATGATTCACTTATCAGAGAGAGAGGCTGAGCATGGACTGGTCATGTCTGCGATATGTTTCCTGTATAGTAATATATATTTTTCCTTAGTAAAGGAATGTATATTTATTTATAATACATACACCTTCAAAATGCAGAAGTATGTATATGAATTTGTACATGCATACAAATATATGTGTGTGTGTGTCTGTGTATGCATACAAATAGGGGGTATATATACACATCTGTGCAAGGGGGTTGAAATACATGGATGAGGGGGGGGGGGGGTTGGAAATACAAGCAGGGTGTGTGTATATATGTGTGTTGTTTCACCTTCCAGGAACAAACTCCAGAGGAACCCGTCCAAGATCAGCGAAGCCAGCACCATCCAGAGCTCCTGCGACTTGGCGGGAGGGAGGAAGGTACATAGGGAGGGGGAGGGAGGAAGTTATATCAGGGGGAAGGGAGGGAGGAAGGTACATCAGGGGGGAGGGAGGGAAGAGTGTGAGCTGTGTGACGTGTCAAACCCTCTTGCAGCGCTCACATGTTACACCCCCCATTCTCTCACCCCATCCTCAACCGCAACCCGCTTCTGTCTCACCCTCCCTTCTCACTCGCCCCCTTTCTCTCTCGCCCCAACCTTTTCTCTCCCCCCCACCCTCCCTTCTCTTTTGCCCCGGCCTTCTCTCTCGCCCCGACCTTCTCAATCCTCTTGGGTAACAGAGGGAACACCTCCTTGTTGCCGTGGTAACACTGATCCCTCCCTCAGAACCTGGGAAACCATCACTTCGGGGTGCACGTGGGGGACCTGATCAGTGAGACGTCCTCGGTGCCCGTTGTCATGGAGATGCTCTTAGAGTACCTGGAGATGTACGGCCTGCACACGGAGGGCATCTACCGGAAGTGTGGGGCAGCCAATCGCATGCGAGAGCTCAAACAGTCCCTGGAGAACGGTGCGCTGGGATTGTGAGGGAACCGGGGGAGGCACACATTTAGGGACAAATAAGATATTATCATTTAAATGTGCAATCCCTGGCAGTTCACAATGAAACTACATTTTTGTAAAGAATGTCATTTTCCTGTAACATACAGTAACTGGGCTCAAAGCAAAACATTGGCTGCTGTCATTATTTGGGAAATAAAGCATTTAAAGGAGGGAGGATGCTTCTCAGCAGTGTTTACTCAACCTCTGGCCACCCTGTGAGAGCCAATAAAGATAAGGGAGGAGGGGGCTTTGCCTGTGCAAACTCCTGTTCAGCACATGGTGAAATCAGACAAAAGGGAAGCCAGAGGAAATCGCCCCCCCCCTCCCAAATCTCAGCTCATCGTGTTTACAAAGGAACTTGAAATAATGAATAATATATACTTATAGGTGTTATATATTTTTGTTTTTTTAAAAAGGCATAAGTCACCCAGGTGTGACCCCTTAAACATCTCACGGTCAGTAGTACATTTTGGTCCTAGGAGGGACTGACCCTTTAAACAGTGGAATAATATACAGGCAGTCCTCGGTTATCCGACACAATGCGTTACTCAAAATGGCGTTGGATAGCGAAACGTTGTAAAGCGAAACACGTTTTCCCACAGGAACACTGTTTAAATGAAAGGTTCCGTTCCTGAAGGCATTTTTAACACTAAAATACACCAAATATTTTACACAGGCAATAAGATATGCAGCACACACATACATTATATAGTGTATATACTGTATTATATATATATATATATATATATATATATATATAATATAACATAATAAATAATATATTATGTAATATAATATAATATTATATATATGCTCTTACGACGCTTTGCAACGTTGTTTATGTGTATATATATATATATATTTATACATACACACATACACATAAACAACGTTGCAAAGCATCGTAAGAGCGCTGGATAAGCCGTTTTGGCGTTGTAAAAATGAACATAGTTATGCATTGCATAGCGCTGGATAAGCCATTCGTTGTAAAGCGAAGCGCTGTAAAACGAGGACTGCCTGTAATCGTCTTTAACACATTTAATTACTCTTAACTTTTTTCCTGGCAGACTACACAACGACACACTTCAGCTTACCAAAATGTTTTCATAAGGCCAGGTCCCCGCTGGCTACTGCAGCGACCGCTGTGGCGGACGCTGCAGGGACAAGAGCCGCCCCACAATGGGGCCGGGCCCGCTGCGAGTTTTTGAGGTACACATGAAAATTGAGATAGGAACTAGCGACAGAGCGCTAGGCCACGCCCACCGGCGGTTTAGCCAATGAGGGCGAACCTGCCAGGTGATGTCACGGCCGCGCCCCAGTAATGCCCCCCCCCCCTGTCTTTCCCCTTGCAGCTCTCTGTAGACCGGAGAATTCGCAGGTGCGTGCAGCGCAGGCAGCGTGGCCGCAGCCTAATACTTATTTTTGTGAGGAGAAAAAAAACAATATTTCCATGTATCTAAAATGTTTTCTCTGTATTTGTGCTCCGCGGATAGTGCCTATAAAAGGGTGATGGGGATCGGTCATTACAAGTCCTCTTGTTTTCTCACATGTTTTCTGTCTCCCTTCTGGACAGACCCCAGCTCTGTGAAACTGGATAATTACCCCATCCACGTCATCACTGGCATCCTGAAGCAGTGGTTGCGTGAGCTCCCGGAGCCACTCATGACCTTCGCTCAGTACAACGAGTTCCTACGAGCCGTGGGTAAGTGCAGAGAGGAAGGTAACCCTCCCTCTGTAGAGTCGCGGGGCTTAGTGACAAATTGCAGAGAGGATCTCCACTGCAGAACACGAAATCCTGGATGGGCAGGAGAGATCTACAGTACCTTTGTGCTTTATCCTATGGTGGGAGGCGTAGACTCCATTGGCCAGAGATACTTTGTCACCCTGAGGTGAAAGGGAGCGATGCCGTATGCGCCTTATTTTTGGGTCACACTCAGTGGAACATCTACTCGGTCTGTTTCATTTTAATGTTGGAGGGACAGACTCCACCGGCTAAAAGTCCCTTTTGTTTGTGTCACTGTGGAAAGGGAGATATTGCATGGGCCATAGGCCTCTTATCTCTGTGTTAGACTTGGTGAACAGAAATCCTTTCAGTCTTTGTCACTCTGCTGGTGAAGCGACAGACTCAGTGGGCCATAAGTTATGTCTGTACGTCTGTCAGCTTCAAGTTGAGGGACAGACCACATGGGCCATAGGTCTCTCCTGTTTGTCACTGTCACCCAGTGGTTGGTGTGACACACTCCATGGGCCATAGGACTATTATGTCTGCCTCTTTTTACCAGGGGTACGGACTCTGGGTCAGGCTCAGTGGGACATGGGTGCCTTCTGTCTGTGCCACTGTCACCTGCAGTGGGAATGACAGGCGTCATGGTCCATAGTCCCCTTTGGTCTGTGATGCCCTGCAGTAGGAGAGTCAGACTCCAGGATCTGTGCCACACTAGACGAACAGACATTTACTTCTTTATCTCCACTAACCCTTGTAGCGCCTGAGGGGTCTGCCATGCACTGCAGAACAAGGTGTCCGGCCTCTCTAGCACTGAAGGTGTTTAGTAAACCTCTCCCACGTCTCCGTTACCCATCTATTGCTTTGCCTTCTCCCTTTAGAGCTCCCTGGGAAGCAGGAACAGCTGTGTGCCATCTACAAAGTTCTGGGACAGCTTCCCCAGGCCCATTACAACACTCTGGAGAGGCTGATCTTTCACCTTGTCAAGTAAGATGCAGGAGAGGTTGCAAACCCCTTTGTGTGATTGCAGGGGAGGATGCAGACCTGTAGTGCTCAATGTCAGTGTGCTGCTAGGAGTGTTCCTGGGCATACAGGAGCGGGCCCCAACTCTGTGTTCAAATGAGTCCCTCACTTGTCAGTGTATTGTTTTAATACACATAATATAATTTTAAATCTAAGATTTAATCAACCTAAATTCTGTGTGCATCTCCCCGGAGATAATCAGTCTGTAGACTTTCGTACACTTTTTAAATGGCTGTTTCCTCTCTTATAGACGTACGGATGAGGCCTGCATCAGAGAATCGGGGATTGTGTGTGTTATTTATTCCCAATACTGTATATATGTATTATTTATATGGCATTATATATATATATATATATATATATATATATATATATATATATATATATATATATATATATATATACACACACATATATACACACACATATATACACACACATATATACACACACATATATACACACACATATATACACACACATATATACACACACATATATACACACACATATATACACACACATATATACACACACATATATACACACACATATATACACACACATATATACACACACATATATACACACACATATATACACACACATATATACACACACATATATACACACACATATATACACACACATATATACACACACACACACACACACTTTGCCTTTAACCCTTTAACCCCAAGAGGACTTGCTAAGCAATAGCAAACCCAATGTATTGTCCCCCCCACAGACCACAGATGGAGAGAATGTATTGCTTTGCACAGGGATTCCTTCCTGTGTCTTCCTGCATATAGTGAGGTGTGGCTGTGTAACCACAGGGCATTTTCCTCATATCTGTAAGCAGTGCTGGCCGCTCAGGAATCACATTAGTTAGGAAGAATGTACAGATCCATTATAGCAAGGGTGCTCAACTCCAGTCCCGAAGCCCCCTCCCCCCCCCCAACAGGTCAGGTTTTCAGGATATCCCAGCTTGAGCACAGGTGGCTCAGTCGAAGCCTCTGATAGAGCCACCTGTGCTGAAGCAGGGACTGATTGAGCCACCTGTGCTGAAGCAGGGATATCCTGAAAACCGGACTTGTTGGGGGAGCTTGAGGATGGGAGCTGAGCCCCATTGCATTATAGGGAAGTGCAGAGATGAAGAGGTGCATGTTACAGTGCTCTAATAACTGGGCAGTGAGGGTCACACCTGGAAGGCTCCGTCTGCTAAGCAGCCCTGGAAACACGGGCTCAGATAGCCCCATGCCTGCTGAGAGCCCAGCAGGGCAATGCATTGTGGGGCATTCTCTAACGCCACCCTATTTTGCAGAGTGGCTGTGATGGAAGATGCGAACCGCATGTCCTCAAATTCCTTGGCCATCATCTTCGCGCCCTGCCTCCTGCGCTGTCCAGCCAACTATGACCTACAGACCACCCTGAAGGAGGTTTCCAAAACCATCACGTAAGGTTTCGATTATGCCGGCGTTTTTTGGTAAAATCACAGCCTAATTCAGGCGCCCGCCTGTCCCTTTCCTTCCGCCCATTCAGGGCATGTTATTTATTTGCTTCGATATGAGCTGTTGAAATATTGAAGGACCGGGAAGTCAGAATGTCGCTCCCTCCCAGGCCCAGCGCAGTCTCAAAGTTACCGTCGTGATCTGCGCTGCTGCAGATTGAGACAATCAAGGGAGCAAAATACTGTTATGCGCTAAACTCGTGTAGGTTTTATTTGGGGGGGGGGGGGGGTTTCTGCCTTAAAAGAGGTAAAATCTTCTCGAGCAATTCAGCCCGGATAGGGGCCTTGGTCGGAGGCTGCACCCGTTGTAAACGGATTAAGGGAAGGGGAGTCTAGTGGTTAATTCACTGCCTTTGAAGTGGGTGTGCAGTGCCGGCACCATGTGACCACCCAAAAACTGAGATAGTAAGCTCAGAAGACAAGCTCCTGTGTCTGACGCTGCGGTGTGTAGTACCGGATAAGACGACTTTCTCGTATGATCTGCACAGTGATTCTGTCCTATCCCCGTGGGCCCTGCTGTCGCACTTCAGAGCTGTAATCTCCCGTGTTCTCATGTTTCCATAAGAAATGTTTTTGTTTTCCAGCTAATTGACCAAGTCGCAAACTAATGGTTTCCTGCCGAAGAATTCATTGGGAATACATTTGTGGGGTTTTTAAAGGGAACTTGGGGGAAATAATGAAATAAAACGGGGTGGATATTTTGAAGACTACGGTTTGCCCATCTCAGACGGGGTTAGGGATGCCACCTCTATTCACCCCTTCCTTGCCAGAGGGGTCAGGGACTTGTTATAAAGCAAGGGGTTAAGTGGAAGGCTCTGTAACCCGATTGTCCTTGTGCTTCCCCTGTAGGTGTGTGGAGATGCTGATTAAGGAGCAGATGAGGCAGTACATACTCAAAATTAAGGAGATTGGCATGATGAAAGCAGCAGAGACACAAGCGCTGTGTAGCCTGTCCCTGCTCAAACACAACACGGTGAGTACCCCAAAAAAGCCCTGCAATGTAATGTTTCTGTGGAGGAGGCAGTCACGCAGCCCCTTCTGTGGATGAGATTCCAGACACTCACACGGGGGAGGAGGGGGGGGGGGGGGGTTAGGGGTGGTGTCCCTCTAGATGTGGGGTCCCACACACACTCAGGGACCCCCTCCAAGATGGGATGGCGGAAACTCACATGGGGGCCCCCTCTGAGTTGGAATCCCAGAAACTCACACCCTTGCAGTTAGGGAGCTGCCCTTTAAAGTGGGAAGTTTCTCCTTGAGTCCCGGTCTAAAAGAACATATTGTAAGTTGGTGAAGTAGTGAGTCGTTGCTTCAGTGTTCAATGCTGGCTATAGAAGCATCTCCTGTATACGCCTGTATCCCCTTCCATGCACGGGAGGGGTTATACATAGATACATTTTTTTAATGAGTTAATTCTTGGGATATTTGTATGCAAAACCCGACTTCCACATCAGTATTCTGCTCCCTGAAGACAGTTTTCCTTTCTCTGACAGCCTTGGCCTGTACATTTAGGATTTATTTCTCCTTATGAAGGGATCCTGGTTGCTCCACACCGCCCTCTCCCTTGCACGCCTGGAATTGCTTCTCCCGCGGTTTGGAGCACAAGTTGGGTTTCCCTGTGATAAGAGTGGAATCCAATAATACTTGTCACATATTTATTTTAGTATAGCTATCAAAGTTTAATTTGACTAAATACCAATATTACATTCATTTTTTTTTTTAGGTGGAATGCGCCCCGAAGGGATCTCCGTGTTCTAATATTCTCTGAATATATCCCAGGTAGCACACACCTCTCTATATTAATACTCGGTGAGTTATGTCTGTCTATCTCTCTGTCTATTTCTCAGTCTATGTGTCTGTCAGTCAGTCTGTCTCTGTCTGTGTGTCTGTCTGTGTCTCTCTGTGTGTCTGTCTCTCAGGCTCTCTTTGTGTGTGTCTCTCTGTGTGTGTGTGTGTGTGTGTGTTTGTGTCTCTCTCTCTCTGTCTCTTTCTTTCTGTCTCTCTGTGTCTCTCGCTCTGTGTGTGTGTGTGTGTCTCTCTCTCTCTCTGTGTCTCTCTCTCTGTGTTTCTCTCTCTCTCTCTCTCTCTCTCTGTGTCTCTTTGTGTCTCCCTCTCTCTCTGTGTCTCTCTGCGTGTGTGTGTCTCTCTCTCTGTGAGTGTGTGTCTCTCTCTCTGTCTCTCTCTGTGTGTTTCTCTTTCTCTCTCTCTGTGTCTCTTTGTGCCTCTTCTCTCTCTCTCTGTGTGTGTCTCTGTGTGTGTCTCCCTCTCTCTGTGTGTGTGTTAGAATCACGGCTAGGCTCCGCCCCCTGACGCGGTACACGGCGGTGCCCGCAGCGTGCGCAGACCCCTTTCTGCGCGTGTGCGCCAGCCAACCAGAACAACTTATTTAAGGAATGAATCCATAAATAAATCAATGAATTGGGCACGTATCAATGCACACCAAGGGAGGAGAATGAAGTATCAATATATCAGAAAATATTTTAATTCCCATTCAATGTTCATACCCCTTGGATGGACTGGATCTAAGGTGAAAATCCAATACATTTCTCTTCGATTGAGGAAATTAAGTCTGTCTCCTCCCCTGGTATGTGGAGACACATGTTCCAAACCAGAGAAATTAACATTAATTATACCGCCTTGCAAACAGCTTGAGAAATGTCTGGATACTGGATGAGACAGATCATGTCTTGTGATTAACCGAACATGTTCAGATATCCTAGTTTTCAAGGGTCTCATTGTACGACCCACGTAACGTTTGCCGCAACCACACCAAAGTGTGTAAACGACAAAACTTGTATGACAATTAATAAAAGTTTGAATTTTATAACAGTTTTTTGACTGTGCGCTTTTTACTTTTTTTAAAGGTCTGGCATACTGACAGAAATTACAATGGCCGCAACAGAAAAACCCATTGGGGCTGCCACGGATATGACTACTCACTAATGGACTGAAATACACTTGGGGAAATCGATGATACAATCGTTTTAGCTTTTTTGAAGACTATTCTTGGTCCTTCTTGCAGAATACGTCTAAGATCTGCATCTAGTTTTAATATGTCCCAATGGTTTTTTTATGATGGTACGGATTTGGTTAGCTTGTTTATTAAATTGTGTAATGAATAAAGGTTTCTGAAAACCCTGTTTGATGTCTTTATTGTGAGTTTTATAACAAACTAAATATTTTCTATCAGTGAATCTAGCTTGTTCAAATGCGGATTGTATATCATCCATGGCGACCATGTGGTCCGCCACCGGACAAAATCTTGTCGCCCGTGGCGATCGGGTTTGTTGACCACTGTGTATTATACATATATAAAATCAATGTCAATCTCTCCTGAGCTTGTGTTGAACGGAGTACATTTATAGCGTGACCCATGTCATTGTCCTGTAAGAATAAAATAAATAAATACGTTTTGCTTCACCCCTGCTCAACACAAAAACTTAAATTTTCATAGAACCGTAGGTTTATTTCGAAAAGTACTGTGTGTGTGTGTGTTGACCTCACTAACCAAACCAAAAAAAAAAAGCCAGAACCCATTAACCAGTGTCAGGATGCCCCCTCTTAACAATTTCCAAATCAGCAATCCCGCCTGGGATCTTACCTGATCCGCAGTTCCTCAAGGTACTATACGGGAGGGGAGGTGTTCCCTACCTGTCTTCCGATGTCCCCCGTGGGAAACTTGAGTCAGATCTGGAAGAAAGCAGAATAGGTTATTTCGGTGTAGGTATAGTGCAGTTAAGATAAAACAGAGAGAGTGGGTGAGGGTGACAGACAGAGAGTGAGTGAGAGGGTGACAGAGAGAGAGAGAGGGTGGGAGAAAGGGACGGTGGGAGAGAGAGAGAGAGGGTGGGAGATAGAGAGAGGGTGGGAGAGAGAGAGAGAGAGAGGGTGGGAGAGAGAGAGAGAGAGGGTGGGAGAGAGAAAGAGAGAGGGTGGGAGAGAGAGAGAGATAGGGTGAGAGAGAGAGAGAGAGGGTGGGAGAGGGTGGAGGAGAGAGAGAGCATGGAGAGAGAGAGAGAGGGTGGGAGAGAGAGAGAGGGTGGGACAGAGAGAGAGGGTGGGAGAGAGAGAGAGAGGGTTTGAGAGAGAGAGAGGGTGGGAGAGAGAGAGAAAGCGTGGGGGAGAGAGAGAGAGGGTGGGAGAGAGAAGGTGGGAGAGAGAGAGGGTGGGAGAGAGAGAGGGTGGGAGAGAGAGAGAGGGCGGGAGAGAGAGGGTGGGAGAGAGGGTGGGAGAGGGTGGAGGAGAGAGGATGGGAGAGAGAGGTAGGCCAAGAGTACGGGCCAGACTAAGGTGGAGACTTTCTGTACTCTGCATACAGGACTCTACATGCACTGCAGAGGTGAGATTCCCCCAACTCCAATTTGCTACACTCTCCAAGAGAGATTATTGTGATCAGAGGTGGAAGATGAGCAGGGTCACTGCCCAGGGAGTAGCCTGTCAGGGGGCATGGAAATCTCTTTTGGTGCGTATGTTGCCACGTGGCATTGATTGACCGGTCAATTAGCACTGCTTCCTATCACAGTGACATGATCCGGTGCTGTGATCGGTTGCAGCGCTGACCAAGGTGTGTTAGTGCAGCAATTTACAGGGAGGGAACAGAGGTTGTGGGTGACAGATGCTGGGGGTAGGCCAAGAGTACGGGCCAGAGCAAGGTGGAGATATTCTGTACTCTGCATGCCCAGGACTCTGCATGCATGCCAGTGGCTGTGGGGTGTGTGTGTGTAGGTATGCCAAGTGTCAGTGTGCATAAGTAAGTGTGCTGTGTGTGTAAGTAAGTTTGCCTGTGTGGCAGGAGGTGTAGGGGGGTGGGGGGCGGGGGGCGGTTCAGCTGGAGGACTTTACCCAGCACAAAAGCACATAGATGCCTCTGATTATATCACCCCAAATGCTGATAATATCCTGCTGTAGATGCACTTTACAGAAGATGATACAGATGTCATCAGTGTTTGGTGGGTTCATTAAATCAATCCATCATATAATAGCCACACTGTGCATATGATGTACTGAATCAGTAACACCAATCACAGGAAGACATCTCCATGGTAGGGGTAGTGTTGAAGTTAACAAAATATGTCCAGCACTGTGGTGTGGTGCCCATACATAATAATTGTGCACATTACCAGAACAACATACTGTCAACTGCATGATCATTTTACTGCTTGTAGTGTATACTCTTGTCCTGTGCAGTGTTGTAGTAGATCCGTCTCTTCAGTGTTCACTGCAATAAAAGTAAGACATTGCATTAATATTACAGAAGTTTGGGAGCTGAAATCCCACTATGCTGCAGACAGTTTCCCTTTGCATAAGATTCTTGTGATTATATCTCAATGATGATCAATAACAACTACATCATAACACAGCCGCTCAATACAAAAGATGTATTTGCTATCAATGGTCATGGAGGCCAAACGTCACACAATGTACAGATATAGCAAGGATTATTTCTTCCTCTGGTGCATTATGATGGGATGTGTTTTAATGCAATATTATGGATGATCAGCCGGTAAAATAAAGCTTACTGTATCTGTAGCCATGCCATCAACATTACTTGGCTTTGTTCTCCACATTGAAGTTTCTCTTGTTTTTTCTGTTCTTTAAATCACTAATACTGATGCCATGTGTAATCTGTACTGAGAGATATACTCTACTGGCCTAGATGAAACCATATGATGCAAACAGGATTCATCCCACTCCAGATTCATATGATTGCACCACTTCAACCTTTAATAAAACACATAGAACTACAGCAGTGCGCTACTGCACATGTTCTTGTTATGAATGGTAGCAGATGTAGTCCTTGGGTCAATACTTCATACAGCAGCCACACTCTACTCATGATGTATTGAATCAACAAAAACCTGCATGGTACAGATCACAGGAAGGGTAGAGTAGAGGTGAATATGTCCAATGCGAAACCCTTAGCAGCTGGATTGTGTGGAGTCAACAAAATGACAAATACTAAATGAGAAATATACACATTGCTTATCTGTCTCTGTGTAGTCATTTTCCTCCTCTTCAACTGTCCTTCAAAATTTCTCTTCTGCCAGTAAAGAAACACATGGCTTCAATATTCACTGTTCTTCCCTCCTGAAATAAAAGTTAAGCATTGCATGGTTATGATCATACATACAATGAACCTTGCGCCAAACCATGTGATCCAAAGTAAATCCACCTCCCTCCCATAGCTGTGTTCCTTCTAGAGCTTCTACCACACAAGTCATTAATGTTCGTGACACTGTACTGCAGTCACAGTCTGCACACAAAGTACTGAATCAATTACATCACACTGAAAAGGCAGTCTACATGATGCAATAGTTATCCATAATAACTCTGTCATGCAAATGACAGGAAAACCTATATGTATATCATTAGGGGAGAGGGGAAAAATAAATAAAAAATAAGTGCGACAAATAAAAACAGATTATAGGAAAGTAAATCCTTGCCCTGGGAACTTTACAATCTAATAGAAATGTTAGAAGACTTAAAGAGAGGCAGCAGTTGGGGGAAGAAGTGCAGTAGATGACAATGCTTGTCCTTAATGGTGGGTACAATTAGTAGAAAGCACATCTTGGGAACAATAGTTGTTAGCAGTGACTGTGGGTGTGGGACAGTAGCCACGAGTCAGTTTTTGAAATGCTTGATTTAAGTCGTGAATTTTAAGATTGGTCTTACATGTGGGTGGAAGAGGTTATGTTGGCATATACTGAGTGTGAGGAAGTTTCACATGTACGGTGCAGTGATGGAAAATGCTTTCAGGCAAGTGAGAGAACAGTAGAGGTGAAAGAAGTTTACAGGAGACAGTTATGGTTATAGTGCAAGAGACAAGCAAGGGCATAATGAGAGATCAAAGATGATATGCAAGAAGGAGCAGATTAATGGAGATACTTAACAAAAAGGTAAGGAGGAGAACTTTGTAGGTGATACAAAAACTTGATGGGATGCCAGGACAGGGATTTAAGGAGATGAGCAGAGACTGTTGTGGGAGAAAGTGAGATAATTCAAGCAGCAGAGTTTTGCATAGGAGAAAGTTGTGAAGCATGGAGGCCTGTTAGTAGTATGTTAAAATAACCTATAGGATAACAGTATACATTGGAGTTTTAGCAGTAGGTTGAGAGGGGAAAGGGAAGATCTTGGCAATATTACAGAGAAAGAGGCAACACATTTTACCCATAGCCGTGCATGTGAATGGAGATTGAATTGAAGAGCCAAATGTTACTCCTAGGCAACATGTTTGATGACAAGATAGATGGTAGTACTGTTTACTGTGATGGAGAAAGGTGATAATATGAGCCCAGTTTTAGACATTAAGTTTAAGGCAGTGGAGTGCCATCCATGAGCATATAGCCAGGAGGCAACCCAAGAGTAGGGACTGGATTGCAGGAGTGAGAACAGGGGTGGATAGATTTGTGTGTGTATCATCCGCATAGAGATTATATCTAAGGCCAAAAGCATTGATGAAGTCACCAAATGATAGTATGTAGAGAGAAAGAGAGATCTCAGAACAGAGCCCTGATGTATACCCACAGACAGATCAATAGAAGACGAAGACATGTTAGCAACAGAGATGGAGAATGTGTGACAGGAAAGTTATGATGAAAACCAGGATAGAACTGTGTTACGGATACAAAGAGAGAGTTTAGAATATGAAGGAGGAGAGTGATTGAGAGCATCAAACGCAACCGATAGATCAAGTAGGATTAGTAGGGAAAAACCTTGGGAATTAGCTTTAAGCACAGTCTGTAGAACGAGCTGTACGAAAGGCAGGTTGTAAAGGATCCAGGAGGGCATGTGATTTAAGAATGTTGACACTAGCAATTAGGAGGCAAAAAGCATGAGGGATACAGAGCGGTAGTTAGTAAGGCACATAGAGTGTAGTTTGTTTCTGACAAAAGGGTGACCGCTACAGGCTTAAAGTAAGAGGGCAAAAATCCAGAGAATAGGGAGATTGAAGATTGAAGATGTGGGTGAGAGTGGGGACTAAGAGATGCAGTAAGGTGTGAGGGGATACGATCTAGAGGGCATGTGGTAGAGGGAGAAGAGAAGATGATTAGCTTCCAGCTCTGTAAGAGAAGAAAAGGAGTCAAGTGCAGAAGGAGATTTGGGTAGAAGGAGAGAAGGGGGAAGGGACAGAAGGAATCTCCTTTTGGGTGGCATCCACCTTGCCTCTGAAGTAGTCAAATGCTTGAGGAGAAGTGAAGGAAGGATGGCAAGTGGGAGGAGAAGGTCAGTGGAGGGAGTCAAATACAGAGGAAAAAAAACAGCGTAAATTAAATTTGAGTGTTGATGAGTGTGGAAAAAAGTAGTGTATTTAGCCCTAGAGAGCAGCTTTATACAGGACAGGAGACATTTTTACTGTAGAAAAATCAAACAAAGTGTGAGATTTCCTCCGTAGGTATTAAGAATAGCGAGTGGAAGTGTGATGAGTGTGTTTGGGAATTTAGCCAAAGGTGTGGGTTAGAGGGATGAGTGTGTCAGAGCCTATAGGGGGCATATAGATAGGAGTATAGCATTGTAAGAGTTAATAAGATTGTTAGTTTAAGCAGAAAGAGAGAGAGAGAGAAGAGAGGTTAGAGTAGATGTCAGAGGAGAGTTTAATTAAGCAGAGGCAAATCAGTGGGACAGGTAAGACGCGGTGAGGGGAATGACTGATTGTGACTGATGAGAGTAGAAGAGGTTATGTACAACTAGAGCCTTGTTAGTAAGAGTGGACATTCCAGAGGGCACAGGAGAAGGGAAGAGAAAAGTAAGGAAAGGAATGTGGATTACATTAGATAGGTTAACACTCTTAGCAGGGAGGCCTGATGTGTATATGAGCCGGTCCAAGATTATAAGAGATATCCCCCAACATCAGTGAGCATAGAAGGAGACACAGAGATAGGTGTAGAGAGAGACAGAGATAGGGATATGTAGAGAGAGAAGGACGTCAAGAGAATGAGACAGATAGGCGTAGAGAGAGGAGACGTAGAGAGAGGGGGCGTAGAGAATGAGGGAAGGTGGAAGAGAATAGGATGTGCAGGAGTGCATTTCATTGAGCAGTGCAGAAATAGCTGCAATAGAGGTCTGTACAAATGGTGCTTTGTGTAGACACATGCAAAGGTAGGGGAAGGAAAATGTATAGAACATGTGGATAAAAGCAGGAGTGTGGAAGTTAGAGAAATTAGAAAAGTTTTACAGAGGAGTGAGGAAACAGTAAACAGAAAGAACAAGAGAGAGGTTACATTGGGATGACGTGCTGTGGTAGAGAGAAATGCTAGGAGAGAGCCTCCAGATATTAGAGGACATGAATTGAGAGAGCAAATGTATAAATCAAAATCGGAGGGGGAGGTATAGCACGAAAGCTTGCACAGCAGTTGATGAAGATTATAGTCTTAAAGTTGCGTGTACCTGTCAGGGCATTCAAGAAGGTCAATGCTCACAAGTGCAGCGTTCATGAAGAAATGCTGAATCCAGTTCCCCTCCAATTTAATTTTAATATAACTTTTTCATTCTTCATTACTGCAAAAAGCAAACAAAACAAAACCACATTGCATTACTATTTTCAAAATGGATTGAATGACATATTCAACAGTAACTGTGTGATGCCAATATTGCCTTCTCACTCGTAGGCCAGTACGGTCAGGTACCCAGTACTGATAAAACAATAAGTGCCTGTACTAAGTACCAATATGAATTATAAGGAAATGTAAAATCTCCAGGTCTCTCTCCATCTCTGCAACAGATATATGGATAAGCCCATATTAAGGCATCACGTGACCGGAGCCGTCACTGACTGGGTATACGCAAAGATGCAGGGAGATTCAAAGGAAGGGAGGGAGAGAGACAGGGAGAAGATGGGAAACGGAGGGAGGCACGGATGGCGGGCCTCTCTCTTTCACTGGTGCATGCAAGGAGTTGGTCCCAACATCCACAAAGTGTGTGTGTATTATTGGTTGTGTTTTATGGCGGTAGGAGGATAGTGTGTATATTGTGTGTGTGTGGGAGTATTATATTGTGTGTAGGGTATTATAGTGTGTATATTATGTTGAGGTGCAGAGGAGAGTATTAGATTGGGTATCTTGTGTTAGGGGGTATTGTGTATATTGTGTTTAAGACTATAATATTATTGGGGAGATAATTATTGAGGAGGTATTAAAGTGTGTATTGTGGGGAGTATTAGTGTATGTATTATTTGTGGGTGACAGATGCTGTGGGTAGGCCAAGAGTACGGGCCAGACTAAGGTGGAGACTTTCTGTACTCTGCATACAGGACTCTACATGCACTGCAGAGGTGAGATTCCCCCAACTCCAATTTGCTACACTCTCCAAGAGAGATTATTGTGATCAGAGGTGGAAGATGAGCAGGGTCACTGCCCAGGGAGTAGCCTGTCAGGGGGCATGGAAATCTCTTTTGGTGCGTATGTTGCCACGTGGCATTGATTGACCGGTCAATCTGCACTGCTTCCTATCACAGTGACATGATCCGGTGCTGTGATCGGTTGCAGCGCTGACCAAGGTGTGTTAGTGCAGCAATTTACAGGGAGGGAACAGAGGTTGTGGGTGACAGATGCTGGGGGTAAGCCAAGAGTACGGGCCAGAGCAAGGTGGAGATATTCTGTACTCTGCATGCCCATCCTGCATGCCCAGGACTCTGCATGCATGCCAGTGGCTGTGGGGTGTGTGTGTGTAGGTATGCCAAGTGTCAGTGTGCATAAGTAAGTGTGCTGTGTGTGTAAGTAAGTTTGCCTGTGTGGCAGGAGGTGTAGGGGGGCGGGGGGCGGTTCAGCTGGAGGACTTTACCCAGCACAAAAGCACATAGATGCCTCTGATTATATCACCCCAAATGCTGATAATATCCTGCTGTAGATGCACTTTACAGAAGATGATACAGATGTCATCAGTGTTTGGTGGGTTCATTAAATCAATCCATCATATAATAGCCACACTGTGCATATGATGTACTGAATCAGTAACACCAATCACAGGAAGACATCTCCATGGTAGGGGTAGTGTTGAAGTTAACAAAATATGTCCAGCACTGTGGTGTGGTGCCCATACATAATAATTGTGCACATTACCAGAACAACATACTGTCAACTGCATGATCATTTTGCTGCTTGTAGTGTATACTCTTGTCCTGTGCAGTGTTGTAGTAGATCCGTCTCTTCGGCGTTCACTGCAATAAAAGTAAGACATTGCATTAATATTACAGAAGTTTGGGGGCTGAAATCCCACTATGCTAATGACAGTTTCCCTTTGCATAAGATTCTTGTGATTATATCTCAATGATGATCAATAACAACTACATCATAACACAGCTGCTCTATACAGAATATGTATTTGCCATCAATGGTCATGGAGGCAATATATCACACAATGTACATATATAGCACGGATTATTTCTTCCTCTGGTGTATTATGATGGGAGGGTGAGATTCTGCATTATCAGCATCAGTAAATCTGTAGGAAACTGAGTGATATTCTATTTTTTAATGCAATATTAGGGTAAAATAAAGCTTGCTGTATCTATAGCCATGCTCTACCCATGATGTGCTGAATCAATGACTGCAGAGCGATTTAGAGTGGTAAACATGACTTGAACTCATCTCTGAATAGAGGGTAGCACAGTAGTGCAGAGTAGAAGGTGAATGTATCTCAAATGGAAACCCTTAGCAGCTGTGTGGGGAGTAGACAGTACAGACTAACCAAGTAAATAGTAAAAAGTAGTAACTTCAACATTACTTGGTTTTGTTCTCCACTCCTGTTTTTCTGTTCTTTAAATCACTAATACTGATGCCATATGTAACCTGTACTGAGAGTTATATACTCTACTGGCCTAGATCAAATTAAATGATGCAAACAGGATCCCTCCCACTCAAGATTCATGATTGCACCACCTCAACCTTTCATAACAATAACATAGAACTGCAGCAGTGCGCTACTGCACATGTTCTTGTTATGAATGGTAGTATATGTGGTCCTTGGGTCAGTACTTCATACTGTAGCCACACTCTATTCATGATGTATTGAATCAACAAAAATCTGCATGGTACAGATCACAGGAAGGGGTGGAGTAGAGGTGAATATGTCCAATGCGAAACCCTTAGCAGTCGGATTTTTTGGAGTCAATAAAACGACAAATACTAAATGAGAAATATACACATTGCTTATCTGTCTCTGTGTAGTCATTTTCCTCCTCTCCAACTGTCCTTCAATTTTCTATTTTGCAAGAAAATGAACACATGGCTTCAATATTCACTTCTGTTCTGCAGTCTTTCCTCTTGAAATAAAAAAGTTAAGCATTGCATTATTATTATTATAATTATTATTGACGATACATACAATGAACCTTGCTCCAAACCATGTGATACAAAGCAAATCCACCTCCCTCCCACAGCTGTGCTCCTTCTAGAGCTTCTACCACACAAGTTATTCATGTCAGTGAAACTGTACTGCAGTCCCGGTCTGCACACAATCTACTGAATCAATGACATCACACTGTGTCACACTATGTCATGCTAACGACAGGAAACAATCTTTGAATATATCTTTGTATATATAATAATAATAATAATAATAATAAAAAAAAAAGACAGGACAGACACTCCTACATTGCAATCAATAGAAAATAACTGGGACAGGCACTTCAAGGATGCATACGGTCCCGGATAAACTGTAGCTACCTATACACGTGTGCCTTGTCTCTAGACTCTGCATATATCTCTATTTATATATCACCCATTGTGTACTCAGCGCTTTACAAGAGAGACCAAAAAGTACAGGAAATTATTATACAATAAGTTCAACAAACAAAAACAGACAATAGGAAAGTAAATTCCTGTCCTGGGTAGTTTACAATCTAAGAGAAATGTAAGGAGACTTACAGAGAGACAACAGGTGGGGGAACAAGTGCAGTAGATGACAATGCTTGTCCTTAATGGTGGGTACTTGTAGTATAAAGCACTTCTTGGGAACAATAGTTAGTGACTGAATGAGTGACAGTAGCAACGAGTAAAAGCTATTGAAATGCTTCATTTAAGTTGTGAATTTTAAGGTTGATCTTAAATGTGGGTGGAAGAGTGTATGTTGGCATATACTGAGTGTGTGTGAGTTTCACAGGTAAATTGATGGGAAAGGGTTTCAGGCAAGAGAGCGAGTGCGCAGTAGAGGTGTAAGAAGTATAATGGAGACAGTTATTAGTAGAGCTTAGGAGACGAGGAAGGGCATAACGAGACCAAAAGATGATATGTAGGAAGGAGCAGATGAATAGAGAATAGTGTTGGACTGGGTCCTCAACTATAAAAAAATGGGTAACGGGTACCCGGCCAAAATGAAAGGTTCTACCCGGTCGGGTACACGGTTTGGCACTTACCTTCCGGGTGGCGGTGACATCTAGGATCAGCAGCAGTCCTGTGACGGTGGCAGCATCTGTGGTGTCTTCAGCCGGCGGGGGTTAGGGTTACCAGCTTACCTGCTTCGGTGCTGTGGAAGTGATTCCTGCAGCTCCCCCCGCCAGGTGAAGACACCTCTGATGCTGCCACCATCAGAGGACTGCTGCTGCTGATCCTAGATGTCTTAGGAAAGGTAAGTATAAAAGATTATTTCCAGCTGCCCTGACATTACCCGACGCCGGGTATTACCCGGCCAAGTCCACTTCTCAGTGGCCGGTTTCGAGTAATGTCCGGGTAGCTGGAAATGTGTCGGGTAACGCCGGGTACTCGGTACACCACTAATAGAGAACCTTAACAAAAAGGTAAGGAGGAGAACTTTGTAGGTGATCTGAAACTTGATGGGAAGCAAGGAGAGGGATTTAAGGAGGAGGAGGAGATGAGCAGATACTGTTGTGGGAGAAAGGGAAATTATTCAAGCAGCAGAGTTTTGGATAGATTGCAAATGAGAAAGTTGTGAAGCAGGGAGCCCTGTTAGCAGTATGTTAACCCATACGATAAGGGCATGCATTGGCGTTTTAGCAGTAGATTGACAGAGAAAAGGGCAAATCTTGGAAATATTACAGAGAAAGAATCGACAAACTTTAGCCAGTGTCGTGAATGAAGATGGAAAGGGAAGAGTCAAATGTTACTCCTAGGCAATGTGCTTTCATGACAGGATGATGGTAGTACTGTTTACTGCGATGGAGAAAGGTGATATTAGGCAAGATTTAGGGGGAAATATGAGGAGCTCAGTTTTAGACATTAGGTTTAAGGCAGAAGAGTGTCATCCATGGAGGATATAGCCAGGAGGCAACCCGAAACTAGGAACTAAATTGCAGGAGTGACGGTAGGGTGGATAGGTGTGTGTATCATCTGCATAGAGATGATATCAAGGGCCAAAATAGTTGATAAGGTCAACTAGTGATAGTATGTAGTGAGAGAGGTCCCAGAACAGAGTCCTGAGGTATACCAACAGACAAAACAACAGGAGACAAAGACACGTTAGCAACAGAGATGGAGAATGTGTGATGGAGAAGTATGATGAAAACCAGGATATAAGTTTGCTGCGGATACGAAGAAAGAGTTTAGAATATGAATGAGAAGAGTGATTGACAGTATCAAAAGCAGAAGAGAGATCAAGCAGGATTAGTAAGTAAGATGGACCTTGGGAATTTTCTTTATGTACATAATTGGTTACATTGGGAAAGGCAGATTGTGAAGGGCCCATAGGAGCATGTGATTTAAGAATGTTGATCAAACGGGAGATCAAAAGACGTTCTAGCAATTAGGAGGCAAATGGTAGGAAGGATACAGGGCGATAGTTAGAAATTCACACAAGGTCAAGGTTATTTTTGAGAATAGGGGTGACCACTGCATGCTTAAAAGGAAGAGTTGAAAGAGCCAAAGGATATGGAGGAATTGAAGATGTGGGTGAGAGTGAGAATATAGGATTGAGAGGGCAGAGTGGTAGAGGGAGAAGAGAAGATCAGGTTCCAGCTCTGTGACAGGAGAAAAGGAGTCAAGAGTGCAATGAGATCTAGATAGAAAAAGAGAGAGGGGGAAGGGAGAGAATGAATCTACTTGTGGATGGCATCCACCTTGCCTCAAGTGAGCAAAGGCTTGAGGAGAAATAAAGGATGGATGTTAAGTGGGAGGAGAAAGTCAGTGGTGGGACTCAAATACATAGAAGACAGTGTGAATGAAATTGGAGTGTTGATGAGTGAGGAAAACGTAGTGTTTGACCTTAAAAAAAGGAGCAGAGTTTTACAGAACAGGACAAAGGTTTAGTGTAGAAAATCAGACTGTGAAATTTCCTCCATAGGTGTTAAGAGCAGCAGTGTGATGTGATAAAGTGTGATGAGAGCGTGCTTGTGAATTTAACCAATGCATGGGTTAGGCTGCGTCTATAGTAAGCACGCAACAGAAGGCAAAGTTAGCGCATGCCTGTCGCTCCAGCAATCCCTGCACTGAGGTCTGAGGCGACGGGGATGCCCTGCATCGCTCGCACGCACTGTGGACGACCAAGCGTGTGCCCATGATAATCACGGCCTTAGAGGGATGAGTGTGTCAGAGCCTAGAAGGGGCATATAGATGATGGAGGAGGAGGGAGGAGGAGATGATAGCATTGTAAGAGTTAACAAGATAGTTAGTTTAAGCAGAAAGTGAGGAGAGGTTAGAGATAAGGGTAGATGTCAGAGGAGAGAGTTCAATTAAGCTGAGGTATCGAGTAGGACAGGGGTGAGGGGAATGAGAAGTGGTGGATGATGAGAGCAGAAGAGGTCATGTACAAATAGACCATGTTAGTCGTAGAGCAGACATTCCAGAGGGCACGTGAGAAGGGAAGAGAAAAGTGAGAAAAGGAATGTGGATTACATTAGATGAGTTAATACGCTTAGCAGGGAGGTGGAGAGAGAGGCAAGAGGCAGAGGGTGGTGTAGGGGTAGAGGAAGAGATGTTGCATGTACCTTGTCAGAACATTAAAGAACGTCAATTCACACTGGTGCAGAGTTGAGGATGAAATGCTAAATCCAGTTCACGTCCAATTCAATTTTAACAGAACTTTTTCATTCTTCATTACTGAAAAAAAAAAAGTAAAACACAATGCATTACTATTTTCAAAATGGATTGAATTCCCCCAACAATGACTATGTGTTACCAATATATCCCTCTCAGTCCCACTGCAGCACATACTGTACCAGTGTGAAAGTAGGAAGGTACACAGTACCGGTAAAACAATACGTGCCGGTACTATGCACCATATGAATTATAAGAGGATGTAAATCTCCCAGTCTCTCTCCATATCCGCAACAGAGCGGGCTCCGGTCAGTGGCATGGATGCCCATATATGGATATGCTCATATTTGGGCATCCCATGTCACTGACCGGAGCCGGCTCTGAGTATAGGGATATATGCGGAGACGCAGAGGTGCAAGGAAATGGGAGGAGGCACGGTGAGAAACAGGGAGAGACCACAGGAAGATAGAGGGCAACAACTTCCACAAGGTACGTCTATGTGTATAATTGTTTGTATTTTGTGCAGAGGGGGTAATTTCAGATAAAATACAATTCTCCACCCTCTACGAAACAATTCCACTTTGTTCAGTAAGCCAGAAAGTCTTGGTCCCATGTGGACTGAATTTTAATGCAAATTAGGTCCTTAATACACAAGTAAAGAATATAGATACTTATTCTCTACTGTAAGAAGTGCCACATTGCCCACTATTTAGGTCCTGTGCCCAGATTGTGACCAAGCATGGCAGAGGTGAGATTCCCCCAACTCCAATTTGCTACACTCTCCAAGAGAGATAATTGTGATCAGAGATGGAACTATGGGGGGGGGGGGTGAGCAGGGTCGCTGCCCAGGGAGTAGCCCGACTGGGGGCACGGAAATCTCATTTGGTGCATATGTTGCAGCGTTGCATTGATTGGCCGGTCAATCTGCACTGCTGCCTGTCACAGTGACATCATGATCGGGCACTGTGATCAGCTATAGCGCTGACCCAGGTGACATAGTTCAGCACTTTACAAGGAGGGAACAGATGTTGTGGGTGACAGATGTTGGGGGTAGGCTAAGACTGTTGACCAGAGTAACGTGGAGACTTACTGCACTCTGCATGCCCATCCTCTCCCTGACATCAGGGGAAGGAAGTGGCCCTGGTGTGTGTGTAGGTATACCAGATGTCAGTGTATGCATAAGTAAGTATGCCTGTGTAGTGGGAGGTGTAGGGGCATTAAGCTGGAGGACTTAAACCAGTCACAAAAGCACATAGATACCTCTTATTATACCGCACCAAAGGCTGATAATATCATGCTGTAGCTGCACTTTACAGAAGATGATGCAGAATCCATCACATCATAGCCACACTGTGCATATGATGTACTGAATCAGTAACACCAGGAAGACATCTCCATTTAAGGGGTACAGTTGAAGTTAACAGAATATGTCCAGCACTTTGGTGTGTAGCCCATAAATAATAATTGTGCACATTACCAGAACATACTTGCAACTGCAAGATCATTTTGCTGCTTGTAGTGTATGCTCGTCCTGTGCAGTGTTGTAGTAGATCCATCTCTTCAGTGTTCACTGCAACAAAAGTAAGACATTGCATTAATATTACAGACGTTTGGGGGCTGAAATCTCACTTCGCTGCGGACAATTTCCCTTTGCATAAGATTCTTGTGATTATGTCAATGATGATCAATAACTACATCATAACACAGCCGCTCTATACAGAAGATGTACTTGCTATCAATGGTCATGGAGGTAATACGTCACACAATGTACAGATATAGCAAGGATTATTTCTTCCTCTGGTGCATTATGGCATTATGATGGGAAATGTTGTGAGATTCTGCATTATCAGCATCACTGAATCTTTTGGAAATTAAGTGATATTCTATGTTTTAATGCAATATTATGGATGATCAGCCGGTAAAATAATAATAGCTTGCTGTATCTGTAGCCATGCTCTACCCATGATGTGCTAAATCAATGACTGCAGAGAGATTCAGAGTGGTAAACATGACTGGAACGCATCTCTGAATAATGGGCAGCAAAGCAGTGCAGAATAGGAGGTGAAAGTATTTAAAATGGAAGACCCTTAGCAGCTGTGTGGGGAGTAGACAGTACAGACTGACCAAGTAAATGGTAAAAGGAGTAACTTCAACATTACTTGGCTTTGTTCTCCACATTGAAGCTTTCCTCCTCTTTAAATCACTAATACTGATGCCATGTGTAACCTGTACTGAGAGTTATATAATCTACTGGCCTAGATGAAACCATATGATGCAAACAGGTTCCATCCCACTCGATTCATAGAATTGAACCACCTCAACCTTTCATAACAATCACATAGAACTGCAGCAGTGCGCTACTGCACATGTTCTTGTTATGAATGGTAGTAGATGTGGTCCTTGGGTCAAAACTTCATACAGCAGCCACACTCTACTCATGATGTATTGAATCAACAAAAACCTGCATGGTACAGATCACAGGAAGGGTAGAGTAGAGGTGAATATGTCCAATGCGAAACCCTTAGCAGCTGGATTGTGTGGAGTCAATAAAACGACAAATACTAAATGAGAAATATACACATTGCTTATCTGTCTCTGTGTAGTCATTTTCCTCCTCTTCAACTGTCCTTCAAAATTTCTCTTCTGCCAGAAAAGAAACACATGGCTTCAATATTCACTGTTCTTCCCTCCTGAAATAAAAGTTAAGCATTGCATGGTTATGATCATACATACAATTAACCTTGCGCCAAACTATGTGATCCAAAGTAAATCCACCTCCCTCCCACAGCTGTGTTCCTTCTAGAGCTTCTACCACACAAGTCATTAATGTTCGTGACACTGTACTGCAGTCACAGTCTGCACACAAAGTAATGAATCAATTACATCACACTGAAAAGGCAGTCTACATGATGCAATAGTTATCCATAATAACTATGTCATGCAAAGGACAGGAAAGCCTATATGTATATCATTAGGGGAGAGGGGAAAAAAATAAATAAAAAATAAGTGCGACAAATTAAAACAGACAATAGGAAAGTAAATCCTTGCCCTGGGAACTTTACAATCTAAGAGAAATGTTAGAAGACTTAAAGAGAGGCAGCAGTTGGGGGAAGAAGTGCAGTAGATAACACTGCTTGTCCTTAATGGTGGGTACTTTTAGTAGAAAGCACTTCTTGGGAACAATAGTTGTTAGCAGTGACTGTGGGTGTGGGACAGTAGCCACGAGTCAAAGTTTTTGAAATTCTTGATTTAAGTCGTGAATTTTAAGATTGGTCTTAAATGTGGGTGGAAGAGGTTATGTTGGCATATACTGAGTGTGAGGGAGTTTCACATGTACGGTGCAGTGATGGAAAATGGTTTCAGGCAAGTGAGAGAACAGTAGAGGTGAAAGAAGTTAACAGGAGACAGTTATGGTTATAGTGCAAGAGACGAGCAAGGGCATAACGAGAGATCAAAGATGATATGCAAGAAGGAGCAGATTAATGGAGAGCCTTCACAAAAAGGTAAGGAGGAGAACTTTGTAGGTGATACAAAAACTTGATGGGATGCCAGGACAGGGATTTAAGGAGATGAGCAGAGACTGTTGTGGGAGAAAGTGAGATTATTCAAGCAGCAGAGTTTTGCATAGGAGAAAGTTGTGAAGCAGGGAGGCCTGTTAGTAGTATTTTAAAATAACCCATAGGATAACAGTATACATTGGAGTTTTAGCAGTAGGTTGAGAGGGGAAAGGGAAGATCTTGGTAATATTACAGAGAAAGAGGATCCAAACTTTACCCATGGCCATGCATGTGAATGGAGATGGAATTGAAGAGCCAAATGTTACTCCTAGGCAACATGTTTGATGACAAGATAGATGGTAGTACTGTTTACTGTGATGGAGAAAGGGGATAATATGAGCCCAGTTTTAGACATTAAGTTTAAGGCAGTGGAGTGCCATCCATGAGCATATAGCCAGGAGGCAACCCAAGAGTAGGGACTGGATTGCAGGAGTGAGAGCAGGGGTGGATAGATTTGTGTGTGTATCATCTGCATAGAGATTATATCTAAGGCCAAAAGAGTTGATGAGGTCACCAAATGATAGTATGTAGAGAGAAAGAGAGATCTCAGAACAGAGCCCTGATGTATACCCACAGACAGATCAATAGAAGACGAAGACATGTTAGCAACAGAGATGGAGAATGTGTGACAGGAAAGTTATGATGAAAACCAGGATAGAACTGTGTTACGGATACAAAGAGAGAGTTTAGAATATGAAGGAGGAGAGTGATTGAGAGCATCAAACGCAGCAGATAGATCAAGTAGGATTAGTAGGGAAAAGTGACCTTGGGAATTTGCTTTAAGCACAGTCTGTAGAACGAGCTGTACGAAAGGCAGGTTGTAAAGGATCCAGGAGGGAATGTGATTTAAGAATGTTGACATTCTAGCAATTAGGAGACAAACAGCAGGAGGGATACAGGGTGGTAGTTAGTAAGGCACATAGGGTGTAGGTTGTTTCTGAGAAAAGGGTGACCACTACAGGCTTAAAGTAAGAGGGTAAAGAGCCAGAGAATATGGAGGAATTGAAGATGTGGGTGAGAGTGGGGACTAAGAGATGCAGTAAGGTGTGAGGGGATATGATCTAGAGGGCATGTGGTAGAGGGAGAAGAGAAGATGATTTGCTTCCAGCTCTGTAAGAGAAGAAAAAGAGTCAAATGCAGAAGGAGAATTAGGTAGGAGAGAAGGGGGAAGGGACAGAAGGAATCTCCTTGTGGGTGGCATCCACCTTGTCTCTGAAGTAGTCAAATGCTTGAGGAGAAGTGAAGGAAGGATGGCAAGTGTGAGGAGAAGGTTAGTGGAGGGAGTCAAATACAGGGAAAAAAAGACAGCGTAAATTAAATTTGAGTGTTGATGAATGTGAAAAAAAAGTAGTGTGGTTTGGCCCCAAAGAGCAGCTTTATACAGGACTGGAGACATTTTTACTGTAGAAAAATCAAATATCAATTGTGTGATTTCCTTCATAGGCATTAAGAACAGCGAGTGGAAGTGTGATGAACATGTTTGGGAATTTAGCCAAGGGTGTGGGTTAGAGGGACGAGTGTGTCAGAACCTAGAAGGGGCATATAGATAGGAGGATAGCATTGCAAGAGTTAATAAGATTGTTAGTTTAAGTGAAAAGAGAGAGAGAGCAGAGAGGTTAGAGTAGATGTCAGAGGAGAGTTTAATTAAGCAGAGGAAAATCAGTGGGACAGGTAAGACACGGTGAGGGGAATGACTGATTGTGACTGATGAGAGCAGAAGAGGTTATGTACAACTAGAGCCTTGTTAGTAAGAGTGGACATTCCAGAGGGCACAGGAGAAGGGAAGAGAAAAGTAAGGAAAGGAATGTGGATTACATTAGATAGGTTAACACTCTTAGCAGGGAGGCCCGATGTGTATATGAGCCGGTCCAAGATTATAAGAGATATCCCCCAACATCAGCGAGCATAGAAGGAGACACAGAGATAGGTGTAGAGAGAGACAGAGATAGGGGTATGTAGAGAGAGAAGGACGTCAAGAGAATGAGACAGATAGACGTAGAGAGAGGAGACGTAGAGAGAGGGGGCTTTGAGAGGGGGGCGTAGAGAATGAGGGAAGGTGGAAGAGAATAGGATGTGCAGGAGTGCATTTCATTGAGCAGTGCAGAAATAGCTGCAATAGAGGTCTGTACAAATGGTGCTTTGTGTAGACACATGCAAAGGTAGGGGAAGGAAAGTGTATAGAACATGTGGATAAAAGCAGGAGTGTGGAAGTTAGAGAAATTAGAAAAGTTTTACAGAGGAATGAGGAAACAGTAAACAGAAAGAACAAGAGAGAGGTTACATTGGGATGACGTGCTGTGGTAGAGAGAAATGCTAGGAGAGAGCCTCCAGATATTAGAGGACATGAATTGAGGGAGCAAATGTATAAATCAAAACCGGAGGGGGAGGTATAGCACGAAAGCTTGCACAGCAGTTGATGAAGATTATAGTCTTAAAGTTGCGTGTACCTGTCAGGGCACTCAAGAAGGTCAATGCTCACAAGTGCAGAGTTCATGAAGAAATGCTGAATCCAGTTCCCCTCCAATTTAATTTTAATATAACTTTTTCATTCTTCATTACTGCAAAAAGCAAACAAAACAAAACCACATTGCATTACTATTTTCAAAATGGATTGAATGACATATTCAACAGTAACTGTGTGATGCCAATATTGCCTTCTCACTCGTAGGCCAGTACGGTCAGGTACCCAGTACTGATAAAACAATAAGTGCCCGTACTAAGTACCAATATGAATTATAAGGAAATGTAAAATCTCCAGGTCTCTCTCCATCTCTGCAACAGATATATGGATAAGCCCATATTAAGGCATCACGTGACCGGAGCCGTCACTGACTGGGTATATGCAAAGATGCAGGGAGATGCAAAGAAAGGGAGGGAGAGAGACAGGGAGAAGATGGGAAACGGAGGGAGGCACGGATGGCGGGCCTCTCTCTTTCACTGGTGCATGCAAGGAGCTGGTCCCAACATCCACAAAGTGTGTGTGTATTATTGGTTGTGTTTTATGGCGGTAGGAGGATAGTGTGTATATTGTGTGTGTGTGGGAGTATTATATTGTGTGTAGGGTATTATAGTGTGTATATTATGTTGAGGTGCAGAGGAGAGTATTAGATTGGGTATCTTGTGTTAGGGGGTATTGTGTATATTGTGTTTAAGACTATAATATTATTGGGGAGATTATTATTGAGGAGGTATTAAAGTGTGTATTGTGGGGAGTATTAGTGTATGTATTATTTGTGGGTGACAGATGCTGTGGGTAGGCCAAGAGTACGGGCCAGACTAAGGTGGAGACTTTCTGTATTCTGCATACAGGACTCTACATGCACTGCAGAGGTGAGATTCCCCCAACTCCAATTTGCTACACTCTCCAAGAGAGATTATTGTGATCAGAGGTGGAAGATGAGCAGGGTCACTGCCCAGGGAGTAGCCTGTCAGGGGGCATGGAAATCTCTTTTGGTGCGTATGTTGCCACGTGGCATTGATTGACCGGTCAATTAGCACTGCTTCCTATCACAGTGACATGATCCGGTGCTGTGATCGGTTGCAGCGCTGACCAAGGTGTGTTAGTGCAGCAATTTACAGGGAGGGAACAGAGGTTGTGGGTGACAGATGCTGGGGGTAGGCCAAGAGTACGGGCCAGAGCAAGGTGGAGATATTCTGTACTCTGCATGCCCAGGACTCTGCATGCATGCCAGTGGCTGTGGGGTGTGTGTGTGTAGGTATGCCAAGTGTCAGTGTGCATAAGTAAGTGTGCTGTGTGTGTAAGTAAGTTTGCCTGTGTGGCAGGAGGTGTAGGGGGGTGGGGGGCGGGGGGCGGTTCAGCTGGAGGACTTTACCCAGCACAAAAGCACATAGATGCCTCTGATTATATCACCCCAAATGCTGATAATATCCTGCTGTAGATGCACTTTACAGAAGATGATATAGATGTCATCAGTGTTTGGTGGGTTCATTAAATCAATCCATCATATAATAGCCACACTGTGCATATGATGTACTGAATCAGTAACACCAATCACAGGAAGACATCTCCATGGTAGGGGTAGTGTTGAAGTTAACAAAATATGTCCAGCACTGTGGAGTGGAGCCCATACATAATAATTGTGCACATTACCAGAACAACATATTGTCAACTGCATGATCATTTTGCTGCTTGTAGTGTATACTCTTGTCCTGTGCAGTGTTGTAGTAGATCCGTCTCTTCGGTGTTCACTGCAATAAAAGTAAGACATTGCATTAATATTACAGAAGTTTGGGGGCTGAAATCCCACTATGCTAATGACAGTTTCCCTTTGCATAAGATTCTTGTGATTATATCTCAATGATGATCAATAACAACTACATCATAACACAGCTGCTCTATACAGAATATGTATTTGCCATCAATGGTCATGGAGGCAATATGTCACACAATGTACATATATAGCAAGGATTATTTCTTCCTATGGTGTATTATGATGGGAGGGTGAGATTCTGCATTATCAGCATCAGTAAATCTGTAGGAAACTGAGTGATATTCTATTTTTTAATGCAATATTAGGGTAAAATAAAGCTTGCTGTATCTATAGCCATGCTCTACCCATGATGTGCTGAATCAATGACTGCAGAGCGATTTAGAGTGGTAAACATGACTTGAACTCATCTCTGAATAGAGGGTAGCACAGTAGTGCAGAGTAGAAGGTGAATGTATCTCAAATGGAAACCCTTAGCAGCTGTGTGGGGAGTAGACAGTACAGACTGACCAAGTAAATAGTAAAAAGTAGTAACTTCAACATTACTTGGTTTTGTTCTCCACTCCTGTTTTTCTGTTCTTTAAATCACTAATACTGATGCCATATGTAACCTGTACTGAGAGTTATATACTCTACTGGCCTAGATCAAATTAAATGATGCAAACAGGATCCCTCCCACTCAAGATTCATATGATTGCACCACCTCAACCTTTCATAGCAATAACATAGAACTGCAGCAGTGCGCTACTGCACATGTTCTTGTTATGAATGGTAGTAGATGTGGTCCTTGGGTCAGTACTTCATACTGTAGCCACACTCTATTCATGATGTATTGAATCAACAAAAATCTGCATGGTACAGATCACAGGAAGGGGTGGAGTAGAGGTGAATATGTCCAATGCGAAACCCTTAGCAGCCGGATTTTTTGGAGTCAATAAAACGACAAATACTAAATGAGAAATATACACATTGCTTATCTGTCTCTGTGTAGTCATTTTCCTCCTCTTCAACTGTCCTTCAATTTTCTATTTTGCAAGAAAATGAACACATGGCTTCAATATTCACTTCTGTTCTGCAGTCTTTCCTCTTGAAATAAAAAAGTTAAGCATTGCATTATTATTATTATAATTATTATTGACGATACATACAATGAACCTTGCTCCAAACCATGTGATACAAAGCAAATCCACCTCCCTCCCACAGCTGTGCTCCTTCTAGAGCTTCTACCACACAAGTTATTCATGTCAGTGAAACTGTACTGCAGTCCCGGTCTGCACACAATCTACTGAATCAATGACATCACACTGTGTCACACAATGTCATGCTAACGACAGGAAACAATCTTTGTATATATCTTTGTATATATAATAATAATAATAATAATAATAATAAAAAAAATAAGACAGGACAGACACTCCTACATTGCAATCAATAGAAAATAACTGGGACAGGCACTTCAAGGATGCATACAGTCCCGGATAAACTGTAGCTACCTATACAGGTGTGCCTTGTCTCTAGACTCTGCATATATCTCTATTTATATACCACCCATTGTGTACTCAGCGCTTTACAAGAGAGACCAAAAAGTACAGGAAATTATTATACAATAAGTTCAACAAACAAAAACAGACAATAGGAAAGTAAATCCCTGTCCTGGGTAGTTTACAATCTAAGAGAAATGTAAGGAGACTTACAGAGAGACAACAGGTGGGGGAACAAGTGCAGTAGATGACAATGCTTGTCCTTAATGGTGGGTACTTGTAGTATAAAGCACTTCTTGGGAACAATAGTTAGTGACTGAATGAGTGACAGTAGCAACGAGTAAAAGCTATTGAAATGCTTCATTTAAGTTGTGAATTTTAAGGTTGATTTTAAATGTGGGTGGAAGAGGTTATGTTGGCATATACTGAGTGTGTGTGAGTTTCACAGGTAAATTGATGGGAAAGGGTTTCAGGCAAGAGAGCGAGTGCGCAGTAGAGGTGTAAGAAGTATAATGGAGACAGTTATTAGTAGAGCTTAGGAGACGAGGAAGGGCATAACGAGACCAAAGATGATATGTAGGAAGGAGCAGATGAATAGAGAATAGTGTTGGACTGGGTCCTCAACTATAAAAAAATGGGTAACGGGTACCCGGCCAAAATGAAAGGTTCTACCCGGTCGGGTACACGGTTTGGCACTTACCTTCCGGGTGGCGGTGAAATCTAGGATCAGCAGCAGTCCTGTGACGGTGGCAGCATCTGTGGTGTCTTCAGCCGGCGGGGGAGCTGCAGGCTCACAGACACAGCTTACCTGCTTCGGTGCTGTGGAAGTGATTCCTGCAGCTCCCCCCGCCAGGTGAAGACACCTCTGATGCTGCCAACATCAGAGGACTGCTGCTGCTGATCCTAGATGTCTTAGGAAAGGTAAGTATAAAAGATTATTTCCAGCTGCCCTGACATTACCCGACGCCGGGTATTACCCGGCCAAGTCCACTTCTCAGTGGCCGGTTTCGAAAGAGTTTAGAATATGAATGAGAAGAGTGATTGACAGTATCAAAAGCAGAAGAGAGATCAAGCAGGATTAGTAAGTAAAATGGACCTTGGGAATTTTCTTTATGTACATAATTGGTTACATTGGGAAAGGCAGATTGTGAAGGGCCCAGAGGAGCATGTGATTTAAGAATGTTGATCAAACGGGAGATCACAAGACGTTCTAGCAATTAGGAGGCAAATGGTAGGAAGGATACAGGGCGATAGTTAGAAATTCACACAAGGTCAAGGTTATTTTTGAGAATATGGGGTGACCACTGCATGCTTAAAAGGAAGAGTTGAAAGAGCCAAAGGATATGGAGGAATTGAAGATGTGGGTGAGAGTGAGAATATAGGATTGAGAGGGCATGTGGTAGAGGGAGAAGAGAAGATCAGGTTCCAGCTTTGTGACAGGAGAAAAGGAGTCAAGAGTGCAATGAGATCTAGATAGAAAAAGAGAGAGGGGGAAGGGAGAGAACGAATCTACTTGTGGATGGCATCCACCTTGCCTCAAGTGAGCAAAGGCTTGAGGAGAAATAAAGGATGGATGTTAAGTGGGAGGAGAAAGTCAGTGGTGGGACTCAAATACATAGAAGACAGTGTGAATGAAATTGGAGTGTTGATGAGTGAGGAAAAAGTAGTGTTTGACCTTAAAAAAAGGAGCAGAGTTTTACAGAACAGGACAAAGGTTTAGTGTAGAAAATCAGACTGTGAGATTTCCTCCATAGGTGTTAAGAGCAGCAGTGTGATGTGATGAAGTGTGATGAGAGCGTGCTTGTGAATTTAACCAATGCATGGGTTAGGCTGCGTCTATAGTAAGCACGCAACAGAAGGCAAAGTTAGCGCATGCCTGTCGCTCCAGCAATCCCTGCACTGAGGTCCGAGGCGACGGGGAGGCCCTGCATCGCTCGCACGCACTGTGGACGACCAAGCGTGTGACCATGATAATCACGGCCTTAGAGGGATGAGTGTGTCAGAGCCTAGAAGGGGCATATAGATGATGGAGGAGGAGGGAGGAGGAGATGATAGCATTGTAAGAGTTAACAAGATAGTTAGTTTAAGCAGAAAGTGAGGAAAGGTTAGAGATAAGGGTAGATGTCAGAGGAGAGAGTTCAATTAAGCTGAGGTATCGAGTAGGACAGGGGTGAGGGGAATGAGAAGTGGTGGATGATGAGAGCAGAAGAGGTCATGTACAAATAGACCATGTTAGTCGTAGAGCAGACATTCCAGAGGGCACGTGAGAAGGGAAGAGTAAAGTGAGACAAGGAATGTGGATTACATTAGATGGGTTAATACGCTTAGCAGGGAGGTGGAGAGAGAGGCAAGAGGCAGAGGGTGGTGTAGGGGTAGAGGAAGAGATGTTGCATGTACCTTGTCAGAACATTAAAGAACGTCAATTCACACTGGTGCAGAGTTGATGATGAAATGCTGAATCCAGTTCACGTCCAATTCAATTTTAACAGAACTTTTTCATTCTTCATTACTGCAAAAAAAAAAAGTAAAAAACAATGCATTACTATTTTCAAAATGGATTGAATTCCCCCACCAATGACTATGTGTTACCAATATATCCCTCTCAGTCCCACTGCAGCACATACTGTACCAGTGTGAAAGTAAGAAGGTACACAGTACCGGTAAAACAATACGTGCCGGTACTATGCACCATATGAATTATAAGGGGATGTAAATCTCCCAGTCTCTCTCCATATCCGCAACAGAGTGGGCTCCGGTCAGTGGCATGGATGCCCATATATGGATATGCTCATATTTGGGCATCCCATGTCACTGACCGGAGCCGGCTCTGAGTATAGGGATATATGCGGAGACGCAGAGGTGCAAGGAAATGGGAGGAGGCACGGTGAGAAACAGGGAGAGACCACAGGAAGATAGAGGGCAACAACTTCCACAAGGTACGTCTATGTGTATAATTGTTTGTATTTTGTGCAGAGGGGGTAATTTCAGATAAAATACAATTCTCCACCCTCTACGAAATAATTCCACTTTGTTCAGTAAGCCAGAAAGTCTTGGTCCCATGGGGACTGAATTTTAATGCAAATAAGGTCCTTAATACACAAGTAAAGAATAAAGTTACTTATTCTCTACTGTAAGAAGTGCCACATTGCCCACTATTTGGGTCCTGTGCCCAGATTGTGACCATGCATGGCAGAGGTGAGATTCCCCCAACTCCAATTTGCTACACTCTCCAAGAGAGATAATTGTGATCAGAGGTGGAACTAGGGGAGGGGGTGAGCAGGGTCACTGCCCAGGGAGTAACCTGACTGGGGGCACGGAAATCTCATTTAGTGCATATGTTGCGGCACTGCATTGATTGACCGGTCAATCTGCACTGCTGCCTGTCACAGTGACATCCTGATCGGGCACTGTGATCAGCTATAGCACTGACCCAGGTGAGATAGTTCAGCACTTTACAAGGAGGGAACAGATGTTGTGGGTGACAGATGCTGGGGGTAGGCCAAGACTGTTGGCCAGAGTAACGTGGAGACTTACTGCACTCTGCATGCCCATCCTCTCCCTGACATCAGGGGAAGGAAGTGGCCCTGGGGTGTGTGTAGGTATGCCAGATGTCAGTGTATGCATAAGTAAGTATGCCTGTGTAGTGGGAGGTGTAGGGGCGTTAAGCTGGAGGACTTAAAACAGGCACAAAAGCACATAGATACCTCTGATTATACCGCACCAAATGCTGATAATATCATGCTGTAGCTGCACTTTACAGAAGATGATGCAGATGTCATCATTGGTTGGTGGGTTCATTAAATCAATCCATCATATCATAACCACACTGTGCATATGATGTACTGAATCAGTAACACCAGGAAGACATCTCCATGTTAGGAGTAGAGTTGAAGTTAACAGAATATGTCCAGCACTGTGGTGTGTAGCCCATAAATAATAATTGTGCACATTACCAGAACAACATACTGTCAACTGCAAGATCATTTTGCTGCTTGTAGCGTATGCTCATCCTGTACAGTGTTGTAGTAGATCCGTCTCTTCAGTGTTCACTGCAACAAAAGTAAGACATTGCATTAATATTACAGACGTTTGGGGGCTGAAATCTCACTTCGCTGCGGACAATTTCCCTTTGCATAAGATTCTTGTGATTATGTCAATGATGATCAATAACTGCATCATAACACAGCCGCTCTATACAGAAGATGTACTTGCTCTCAATGGTCATGGAGGTAATACGTCACACAATGTACAGATATAGCAAGGATTATTTCTCCAACTGGTGCATTATGGCATTATGATGGGAAATGTTGTGAGATTCTGCATTATCAGCATCACTGAATCTTTTGGAAATTAAGTGATATTCTATGTTTTAATGCAATATTATGGATGATCAGCCGGTAAAATAATAATAGCTTGCTGTATCTGTAGCCATGCTCTACCCATGATGTGCTGAACCAATGACTGCAGAGAGATTCAGAGTGGTAAACATGACTGGAACGCATCTCTGAATAATGGGCAGCAAAGCAGTGCAGAATAGGAGGTGAAAGTATTTAAAATGGAAGATCCTTAGCAGCTGTGTGGAGAGTAGACAGTACAGACTGACCAAGTAAATGGTAAAAGGAGTAACTTCAACATTACTTGGCTTTGTTCTCCACATTGAAGCTTTCCTCCTCTTTAAATCACTAATACTGATGCCATGTGTAACCTGTACTGAGAGTTATATAATCTACTGGCCTAGATGAAACCATATGATGCAAACAGGATCCATCCCACTCCAAATTCATAGAATTGAACCACCTCAACCTTTCATAACAATCACATAGAACTGCAGCTGTGCGCTACTGCACATGTTCTTGTTATGAATGGTAGTAGATGTGGTCCTTGGGTCTTTACTTCATACTGTAGCCACCCTCTACTCATGATGTATTGAATCAACGAAAACTTGCATGGTTCAGATCACAGGAAGGGGTAGAGTAGAGATGAAAATATTCAATGTGAAACCCGTAGCAGCCGGATTGTGTGGAGTCAATAAAACGACAAATACTAAATGGTAAATGAGAAATATACACATTGCTTATCTGTCTCTGTGTAGTAATTTTCCTTCTCTTCAACTGTCCTTCAAATTTTCTCTTTTGCAAGAAAAGGAACACATGGCTTCAATATTCACTTCTGTTCTGCAGTCATCCCTCCTGAAATAAAAGTTAAGCATTGTATTGTTATTATGATAATACATACAATAAACCTTGCTCCAAACCATTTGATGCAAAGCAAATCCACCTCCCACCCACAGCTGTGCTCCTTCTAGAGCATGCATGTCAAACTCCAGTCCTCGAGGGTCCCAAACAGGCCAGGTTTTCAGTAGGGATATCCTGAAAACCTGGCCTGTTTGCTGCCCTCGAGGACTGGAGTTTGACATCCTTGTTCTTGAGCTTCTACCACGCAAGTCATCCATGTGAGTGACACTGTACTGCAGTCCTGGTCTGCACACAATCTACTGAATCAATGACATCACACTGTAAAGGCAATCTACAAGATGTATTAGTTGTCCACACTTCCGAAATGTTACTTTTATGTCCAAATCACTTATTCCCATGACCTGATATTTGTATTTGTTATTTATAGGATTGTCACAAAGAGTTGATGAGGTCACCAAATGATAGTATGTAGAGAGAAAGAGAGATCTCAGAACAGAGCCCTGATGTATACCCACAGACAGATCAATAGAAGACGAAGACATGTTAGCAACAGAGATGGAGAATGTGTGACAGGAAAGTTATGATGAAAACCAGGATAGAACTGTGTTACGGATACCAAGAGAGAGTTTAGAATATGAAGGAGGAGAGTGATTGAGAGCATCAAACGCAGCAGATAGATCAAGTAGGATTAGTAGGGAAAAGTGACCTTGGGAATTTGCTTTAAGCACAGTCTGTAGAACGAGCTGTACGAAAGGCAGGTTGTAAAGGATCCAGGAGGGCATGTGATTTAAGAATGTTGACATTCTAGCAATTAGGAGACAAACAGCAGGAGGGATATAGGGCGGTAGTTAGTAAGGCACATAGGGTGTAGGTTGTTTCTGAGAAAAGGGTGACCACTACAGGCTTAAAGTAAGAGGGTAAAGAGCCAGAGAATAGGGAGGAATTGAAGATGTGGGTGAGAGTGGGGACTAAGAGATGCAGTAAGGTGTGAGGGGATACGATCTAGAGGGCATGTGGTAGAGGGAGAAGAGAAGATGATTTGCTTCCAGCTCTGTAAGAGAAGAAAAAGAGTCAAATGCAGAAGGAGAATTAGGTAGAAGGAGAGAAGGGGGAAGGGACAGAAGGAATCTCCTTGTGGGTGGCATCCACCTTGCCTCTGAAGTAGTCAAATGCTTGAGGAGAAGTGAAGGAAGGATGGCAAGTGTGAGAAGAAGGTTAGTGGAGGGAGTCAAATACAGGGGAAAAAAGACAGCGTAAATTAAATTTGTGTGTTGATGAATGTGGAAAAAAAAGTAGTGTGGTTTGGCCCCAGAGAGCAGCTTTATACAGGACTGGAGACATTTTTACTGTAGAAAAATCAAACATCAAGTGTGAGATTTCCTTCATAGGCATTAAGAACAGTGAGTGGAAGTGTGATGAACATGTTTGGGAATTTAGCCAAGGGTGTGGGTTAGAGGGACGAGTGTGTCAGAGCTTGAAGGGGCATATAGAGGATAGCATTGTAAGAGTTAATAAGATTGTCAGTTTAAGCAGAAAGAGAGAGAGAGAGCAGAGAGGTTAGAGTAGATGTCAGAGGAGAGTTTAATTAAGCAGAGGAAAATCAGTGGGACAGGTAAGATGGGGTGAGGGGAATGACTGATTGTGAATGATGAGAGCAGAAGAGGTCATGTACAACTAGAGCCTTGTTAGTCAGAGAACGGACATTCCAGAGGGCATAGGAGAAGGGAAGAGAAAAGTAAGGAAAGGAATGTGGATTACATTAGATAGGTTAACACTCTTAGCAGGGAGGCAGAGGCAGGGAGACCCGATGTGTATATGAGCAGGTTCAAGATTATAAGAGATATCCCACACATCAGCAAACATAGAAGGAGACACAGAGATAGGTGTAGAGAGAGACAGAGATAGCTCTATGTAGAGAGAGAGGGACGTAGAGAGAATGAGACAGATAGGCGCAGAGAGAGAGGGGGCGCAGAGAGAGAGGGGGCGCAGAGAGAGAGGGGGCGCAGAGAGAGAGGGGGCGCAGAGAGAGAGGGGGCGCAGAGAGAGAGGGGGCGCAGAGAGAGAGGGGGCGCAGAGAGAGAGGGGGCGCAGAGAGAGAGGGGGCGCAGAGAGAGAGGGGGCGCAGAGAGAGAGGGGGCGCAGAGAGAGAGGGGGCGCAGAGAGAGAGGGGGCGCAGAGAGAGAGGGGGCGCAGAGAATAGGATGTACATGAGTGCTTTTCATTGAGCAGTGCAGAAATAGCTGCAATAGAGGTCTGTACAAATGGTGCAGTGTGTAGACACATGCAAAGGTAGGGGAAGGAAAGAGGAGAACATGTGGATAAAAGCAGGAGTGTGGAAGTTAGAGAAATTAGAAAAGTTTAACAGAGGAGTGAGGAAACAGCAAGCAGAGAGAACAAGAGAGAGGTTACATTGGGATGATGTTCTGTGGTAGAGAGAAAATGCTAGGAGAGAGCTTTCAAATATTAGAGGACATGACTTGAGGGAGCAAATGTATAAATCAAAACCTGAGGGGGAGGTATAGCACGAAAGCTTGCACAGCAGATTATAGTCTTAAAGTTGCGTGTACCTGTCAGGGCATTCAAGAAGGTAAATTCTCACAAGTGCAGAGTTCATGATGAAATGCTGAATCCAGTTCCCCTCCAATTTAATTTTAATATAACTTTTCCATTCTTCATTACTGCAAAAAGCAAACAAAACAAAACCACATTGCATTACTATTTTCAAAATGGATTGAATGGCATATTCAACAGTGACTGTGTGATGCCAATATTCCCCACTCACTCGTAGTGAAGCACATATTGTACTAGTGTTGAAAGTAGGCCGGTAGAGTCAGGTACGCAGTACTGATAAAACAATAAGTGCGCGTCGTAAGTACCAGCTCCGCAACAGTGCGGGCATCACATTAGTGACGTGGATGAACATATATGGATAAGCCCATATTAAGGCATCACGTGACCAGAGCCGTCACTGACTGGGTATACGTAAAGACGCAGGGAGATGCAAGGAAAGGGAGGGAGAGAGACAGGGAGAAGATGGGAAACGGAGGGAGGCACGGATGGAGAGAGGGAGTTCTTCCGAGCTTCTGCTGGCCTCTCTCTTTCACTGGTGCATGCCGGGAGCTGGTCCCAACATCCACAAAGTGTGTGTGTATTATTGGTTGTATTTTATGGGGGTAGGAGGGTAGTGTGTATATTGTGTGTGTGGGAGTATTATATTGTGTGTAGAGGTGCAGAGGAGAGTACTAGATTGTGTATCTTGTGTAAGGGTGTTGTGTATATTGTGTTTGGAGCTATAATATTATTGGGGAGATTAGTATTGAGGAGGTATTATAGTGTGTATTGTGGGGAGTATTAGTGTGTGTATTGTTTGTGGGTGACAGATGCTGGGGTATGCAGCAATCCCTGCACTGAGGTCCGAGGCGGCTCTGCATCGCTCGCATGCACTGTGGATGACCAAGCATGTGCCCATGATAATCATGGCCTTAGAGGGATGAGTGTGTCAGAGCCTAGAAGGGGCATATAAATATATAATGGAGGAGGGAGGAGGGAGGAGGAGGAGATGATAGCATTGTAAAAGTTAACAAGATAGTTAGTTTAAGCAGAAAGTGAGGAGAGGTTAGAGATAAGGGTAGATGTCAGAGGAGAGAGTTCAATTAAGCTGAGGTATCGAGTAGGACAGGGGTGAGGGGAATGAGAAGTGGTGGATGATGAGAGCAGAAGAGGTCATGTACAAATAGACCTTGTTAGTCAGAGAGCAGACATTCCAGAGGGCACGTGAGAAGTGAAGAGTAAAGTGAGACATGGAATGTGGATTACATTAGATGGGTTAATACGCTTAGCAGGGAGGTGGAGAGAGAGAGGCAAGAGGCAGAGAGTGGTGTAGGGGTTGAGGAAGAGATATTGCATGTACCTTATCAGAACATTAAAGAACATCAATTCACACTGGTGCAGAGTTGATGATGAATCCAGTTCACCTCCAATTCAATTTTAACAGAAATGTTTCATTCTTCATTACTGAAAAAAAAGAAAAGTAAAAAACATTTCATTACTATTTTCAAAATGGATTGAATTCCCCCAACAATAACTATGTGTTACCAATATATCCCTCTCAGTCCCACTGCAGCACATACTGTACCAGTGTGAAAGTAGGAAGGTACACAGTAACGGTAAAACAATACGTGCCGGTACTATGCACCATCTGAATTATAAGGGGATGTAAATCTCCCAGTCTCTCTCCATATCCGCAACAGAGTGGGCTCCGGTCAGTGGCATGGATGCCCATGTATGGATATGCTCATATTTGGGCATCCCATGTCACTGACCGGAGCCGGCTCTGAGTATAGGGATATATGCGGAGACGCAGAGGTGCAAGGAAATGGGAGGAGGCACGGTGAGAAACAGGGAGAGACCACAGGAAGATAGAGGGCAACAACTTCCACAAGGTACGTGTATGTGTATAATTGTTTGTATTTTGTGCAGAGGGGGTAATTTCAGATAAAATACAATTCTCCACCCTCTACGAAATAATTCCACTTTGTTCAGTAAGCCAGAAAGTCTTGGTTCCATGGGGACTGAATTTTAATGCAAATAAGGTCCTTAATACACAAGTAAAGAATATAGTTACTTATTCTCTACTGTAAGAAGTGCCACATTGCCCACTATTTGGGTCCTGTGCCCAGATTGTGACCATGCATGGCAGAGGTGAGATTCCCCCAACACCAATTTGCTACACTCTCCAAGAGAGATAATTGTGGTCAGAGGTGGAACTAGGGGAGGGGGTGAGCAGGGTCACTGCCCAGGGAGTAACCTGACAGGGGGCACGGAAATCTCATTTAGTGCATATGGTGCGGCACTGCATTGATTGACCGGTCAATCTGCACTGCTGCCTGTCACAGTGACATCATGATCGGGCACTGTGATCAGCTATAGCACTGACCCAGGTGAGATAGTTCAGCACTTTACAAGGAGGGAACAGATGTTGTGGGTGACAGATGCTGGGGGTAGGCCAAGACTGTTGGCCAGAGTAACGTGGAGACTTACTGCACTCTGCATGCCCATCCTCTCCCTGACATCAGGGGAAGGAAGTGGCCCTGGGGTGTGTGTAGGTATGCCAGATGTCAGTGTATGCATAAGTAAGTATGCCTGTGTAGTGGGAGGTGTAGGGGCGTTAAGCTGGAGGACTTAAAACAGGCACACATCTCACTTCGCTGCGGACAATTTCCCTTTGCATAAGATTCTTGTGATTATGTCAATGATGATCAATAACTGCATCATAACACAGCCGCTCTATACAGAAGATGTACTTGCTATCAATGGTCATGGAGGTAATACGTCACACAATGTACAGATATAGCAAGGATTATTTCTTCCTCTGGTGCATTATGGCATTATGATGGGAAATGTTGTGAGATTCTGCATTATCAGCATCACTGAATCTTTTGGAAATTAAGTGATATTCTATGTTTTAATGCAATATTATGGATGATCAGCCGGTAAAATAATAAAAGCTTTCTGTATCTGTAGCCATGCTCTACCCATGATGTGCTGAATCAATGACTGCAGAGAGATTCAGAGTGGTAAACATGACTGGAACGCATCTCTAAATAATGGGCAGCAAAGCAGTGCAGAATAGGAGGTGAAAGTATTTAAAATGGAAGACCCTTAGCAGCTGTGTGGGGAGTAGACAGTACAGACTGACCAAGTAAATGGTAAAAGGAGTAACTTCAACATTACTTGGCTTTGTTCTCCACATTGAAGCTTTCCTCCTCTTTACATCACTAATACTGATGCCATGTGTAACCTGTACTGAGAGTTATATAATCTACTGGCCTAGATGAAACCATGTGATGCAAACAGGATCCATCCCACTCCAGATTCATAGAATTGAACCACCTCAACCTTTCATAACAATCACATAGAACTGCAGCTGTGCGCTACTGCACATGTTCTTGTTATGAATGGTAGTAGATGTGGTCCTTGGGTCTTTACTTCATACTGTAGCCACACTCTACTCATGATGTATTGAATCAATGAAAACTTGCATGGTTCAGATCACAGGAAGGGGTAGAGTAGAGATGAAAATGTTCAATGTGAAACCCGTAGCAGCCGGATTGTGTGGAGTCAATAAAACGACAAATACTAAATGGTAAATGAGAAATATACACATTGCTTATCTGTCTCTGTGTAGTAATTTTCATTCTGTTCAACTGTCCTTCAAATTTTCTCTTTTGCAAGAAAAGGAACACATGGCTTCAATATTCACTTCTGTTCTGCAGTCATCCCTCCTGAAATAAAAGTTAAGCATTGCATTGTTATTATGATAATACATACAATAAACCTTGCTCCAAACCATTTGATGCAAAGCAAATCCACCTCCCACCCACAGCTGTGCTCCGTCTAGAGCATGCATGTCAAACTCCAGTCCTCGAGGGTCCCAAACAGGCCAGGTTTTCAGTAGGGATATCCTGAAAACCTGGCCTGTTTGCTGCCCTCGAGGACTGGAGTTTGACATCCTTGTTCTTGAGCTTCTACCACGCAAGTCATCCATGTGAGTGACACTGTACTGCAGTCCTGGTCTGCACACAATCTACTGAATCAATGACATCACACTGTAAAGGCAATCTACAAGATGTATTAGTTGTCCACACTTCCGAAATGTTACTTTTATGTCCAAATCACTTATTCCCATGACCTGATATTTGTATTTGTTATTTATAGGATTTTCACATGTATTACTACTGTGAAACGCTATATACATTAATAGTGCTATATAAATAAATACATACACATTTATATATAATAATAATATCAGCATGTTCTTTTAAAGCGCTGCTAGTTTTACGTAGCGCTATACAGAGACATTTTGCAGACACAAGTCCCTGCCCCATAGAGCTTACAATCTATGACATTGGTGCCTGAGGCACAGAGGATATGAAGTGACTTGCCCAAGGTCACACACACACATAAATATATACACACACACACACACACACACACACACACACACACATATATATGAAAACTAACACAGAAAAAAAGAATCCCCTGAATAGCACTCTAACATACACAAATTGTATCAATAAAGGTTTATTAATCACATACACATAAATGGTTAAAATGAGGAGCAGTGGTGACCTACAAAGCTGTTATAAACTGAACCTTAAGGTGTGGGGAAAAATGCTACACTGCAGTAATAAGTACAAAGTGTGTAAATAAAGTGTAGAGGCAAGAAATATATGGAAATGAGAACACTCAGACCGGCTGGTCAAGTACTACCTAAGTTGAAGCCCCCTGTGTGAAGTGCTTGTATGAAACTAGTGTATAACTAACAAGCAAGGAAATGAATAAGTTAATTATATAAGTTAGTAATATGATCCAAGCCTATAGATATGAAACACACAGATGAGCAAAAAATTGGCAGATATAACTAACAAGCCAAAATAGGTAGCAAAAGTACTTAGACCAGTCCTGAGTGTACAGCAAAGTGTCCAGCAGAGTGATAGCTGAGATCACCACCACATCCTAGATGAGACAGACAAGCCCTGACTTGCTTGTTTCACCAAATGCTTTGTCCGGGGGCTTAACATATAGACAGTTGATAGATGTATTTGAAGTTGCATATTCTGTGCCGTGGATTAATCAGTGTACTGAAAGCAACTGAAGATGGTACAGTAGCTGTGATAGGTTGGCCTCATAGCTCCTCCTTCAATGGAGGAATCGGCTCACAGAGCACTTAACTCCCTAAATGCCCAAAGAAAAAAGTAAGCATGCAGTACTTAAAGTGAAAGTAAAATGAGAAATGAAATAAACACACACATTGAAAAATCACTCACCCGACTGAGAGCGCCTTCTACAGAGCGCTGTACCACTGCTCAGCTAGCAGCTAAAACTGTCTCATTTTCCCACCATTGAAGTTTACACATGTCCACGCCCCACTACAAGACGCTGTGTACGGAAGCTCGCAGGAGACAAACTAGTGAGAGAATGTGTAGCTGCTAGCCACACTCCACGAGGTGCATTGTGGGAAATGTAGTTCTTTGCCTGCTAGCTTCTCTGACTGGTTACTGATCACATGATGTCACTAGGGGCGGGATTAGTGTGTTGCAATGTAACGGCCCGGCTGTATGATTGTCACAGAAGGGGGGAGCCTGAGAATGTCACGGATTTAATTACACATGTAATGATGTAATAACACAGCCATGAACTAAGCCAGTATACATATGGTCGTGTGATATTTATAATGCATTTATTAACATTATTGTGTGGATTTGGGCTGAATTAAACTTGTATGGGATTGTCACTTTAATATCACAGTACCACTACTGTTTAACACTTATAATGACCTCCTGATTACAGATTATTAGGGACAGACTTAAAAAGGCCTGTGTAAATATTTATTATAGAGTGGCCTCTTTACTTTATAATATCAGGGAGTATCAGACAGGCCTGTGTTTATTTTTAATATACATTAGGGTGACCTGACTCCAGATTATTGGCCTTTCCCTCTGACAAATGCATATTTTCCTATACTGTGTTAATTTTGTTAGAACAAAATAAATATTCATGCGCTAAATGACAGTACCAGTGTGAGTCCCAATAAGAAGTAGTGAGGTAAAAAACCATGGTACCAGCAACATATGTAACTGATGGGGAGGGTGCTAAAATATATGGAGTGTGGCGTCCTGATTGCTAAATGAGGTGTATTATATCATAAGTGCATATAACAATATCCCTCATAGCAATCTATTAAGAACCAACAAGAACTAGGTAGCACAATAATCAGTGCTGCAGTTATAGCCTAATAATAAGTATATATATATATATATATATATATATATACTGCTGCGGCCAAGTTTATTCGAGCATTTGCCCGTTCTTGGCCGCAGCAGTAGCCTGGCGCGCGCCCGAGAGTGACGGGCGCGCGCCGAAGCAGCGGAAGAGCGCCCTCCGATCGGGGCGCTCTCCCTACCGCTGCCGGGTCCGCCGGGTCCCCCGGAACCCCCTGCCGCTGTCCCGCGATCGCGGGACACCAGGGCTCCCTCGGGGAGCCCCTGGACGCGCGTGCAGGGGGCGCACGCTCCCGAAGACGCGTGACCGCGCGTCTATGACGCGCGGCACGCCGAGGGGCGGCCACTAGCAAGCCGGGAAATCTCCCGGCTTGCGGTACCGGCCACACTCGAATAAAGTGTGTCGGTACTATATATATATATATATATATATATGTAACCCATATTCCATATCGCAGATAGGGTGCATGTGAGGGGAGCTATATGTATTACCCAGTGTGGTGCTTTACCTGTGAGGCTCACAGGAGGCCTGAGCCTCCGCCAATGAGAGCCTGGGGTGTATCCTCCTGAACAATACTATATGGTGCAGCGCCTCCACCTGTGATGGCTCCAAGCAGAGCGGGAGTTGTTCCTCACAGGACAATAATATAATATCACGCACACAGCATATAAAAGAACAGTGACTTTTCTAACAGTAACATAACTATGCATGTCATACATTAAGTGTCTCTCTTCTAGGAGACACAGTAACTCACGTGTCTCGCAGGATGCAACCCCTCACCGTGTACCCACACCATGTCCAACTCCCCACACCACAACCCCACCCCCAAAGTAAGGTATGTGTGTGTGTGACTGCACAGCCACTATGTACTGATTTATAGTTGGTGCACTTATGGATGTTACCTGCCGAGCGCTCCAGCGCTAGGACCTGCAAACAGACTTCGCAAAGGATCCGACGGTGAAGATACGTCAGGGTTACCTTCCAGGGCGATCCCACCCGGTTGGTTGCTGCTGTGCTTGAAGAGGTCTGATCCTAAACCTCTGTAATGGTGCTGCGACAGTCTCTGCTTCCTTCACTTCTCTCTCTCTCTAAAGTGACAGGTTCCTGTACTAGGGCCTGTCCCTGTGACCACCCACCCTCACTAGTGGGAAGTCAGGGCCTCAACTCTAGCCTGGGGATTTCTGGCCTAGGGCAGAATCTCGCAGCTCTCTGCCCACCTTCTTTCCCCCTTTGTCCCCTAAGTCTCACTCACTCATGTGCTTCCCAGTCTGCTTCCTGACTGCACAAAACAATGTATCAAATTCCCTGCTGCAGAGAATCTGCAAGTCTCAGTGGCTGGTTGGTTGCAGGTGACAGGGAACATAGGGCATTCACCAGAGGCTGCTGGGGGATGTAGTCCACTCAGAACCTCTTTCCTATGGGGACTGTGTGCGCGGTCTCTACTGCACCTGTGCAAAGCTGTAGTGGCCACCGCTACACATAACTGCACCTGCGCAACCTACCAGATCTCCTGTACACTTGTAATGGCCACCACTACCCTTGCCAACCTCTGCGTATTGCGCGAACCTCGCACCAAACACAACATGGCCGCTGTGGCTATCTGCGCATGCTCGAGCATCAGGGCCCCCGACGGCGCCGGCACAGATAGCGGCGCCAACTGGGAAAAGTCGCCATCCCCTTCCCCCACTGCCACAGGGGTAAGGCAAGGGGCAAAGGAACATCAGGGAAGCCGGGAGTGGCCCCCTTACTATATATATATATATATATATATATATATATATATATATATATATATATATATTGTGGTTGACAAATCACCCAAAAATCTACTCGCTGAACAAAAAAATCTACTCATCACCTAGCCCCGCCCCAGGCCCGCTTTAAAAAAAATTGAATAAATTCCTAGTAAGAACAACATTCGTTTTTGACATGTTTATTTATTGTATTACATTATACTACAATTAGTCCTTGTTAAGAGTGTGTGTGTGACACAGAGAGAGTGTGCGTGTGTGTGTGACACAGAGAGTGTGTGAGACACAGAGAGTGTGTGAGACACAGAGAGTGTGTGAGACACAGAGAGTGTGTGAGATAGGGTGAGGCAGAGGGTGACAGGGTGAGGCAGAGGGTGACAGGGTGAGGCAGAGGGTGACAGGGTGAGACAGAGAATGACAGGGTGATACCGAGAGATACAGAGGTTGACAGGGAGAAAATGGGTGACATGGTGTGACACAGGGTGACAGGGTGAGACAGAGGGTGACAGGGTGAGACAGAGGGTGACAGGGGGAAACAGAGGGTGACAGAAAGTGAGACAGAGGGTGACAGAAAGTGAGACAGAGGGCGACAGAAAGTGAGACAGAGGGAAACAGGGTGGGTGACACACACACACACACACACACACACACACACACACACACACACACACACACACACACACACACACACACACACTCTCCCTCTTACACACACACTCTCTCTCTCCCTCTCACACACACACACACACAGACAGACATCAAACCCCTCCCCTCTGCGAGAGCGAGGGTCCGCCCTCACAAATTCCTCTATGCCTCTTATCAGCGGTGCAGACAGGAGATGAAATACAGCAGTGACCGCACGACCCTTCTTTTGGCGATGTTACATATATATACTGATAATAGTAAAAAGCAGAACAAATAATATAAAAAGGCAATTGCTTGCTTGGGAAGTAGCTTCTGCTGGGCCCAATTTGAGGAATCCCTTGTCAGTAGGGCCGCCAGCAGAAATCTTGGGGCCCAGGACAAATGCAAGGATCAGGCCCCCCTCCCTACCCCATAGCACACCTACCATGACATTTTTTTTAGGGCACAACTTTTACTCAAATGGTAGTGTTGCAAGGCCTATTTCACACCTCGCAAACCCCCCCATTTTACACTTTTTTATATTTTTATATATATATAAAAAGAGAGAGAGAGAGAGAGAGAGAGACAATCAAGTGGTTTCTTCTTCTCTTAGCCAAAGACGTACTACTCTATGTTCCTTTTCTCATTCTCCTATTTTTGTACCTTGGTATAATTGTATATACATACTTCACAGCATATGTTCCACCAAAGTAACTACGTCAGCGATGACAGCGACCAACAGTGGCACTACTGTGTTTAGGGTTCTACAGTGCACAGCCACCCTACACTACCCATCTGGTATTTCCACAGCCCAGATAGTTGAACAAACTGGCTGCGGTCCATATTACCTCTGACTCCAGCAATGCTTGGACAGTTTCCCCTATCTCTTTCTGCTCAATTTATTGGATACATAGCTTTGGATATATTTCAGCATTCTATGACACTCAGGATAGCGCTCATGATGTCATCAACAACCAGGGGACTCCCAATAGTTGCTATTATGTGATCAATTTTTACTGCACGCAGTCCTGAGTATACTATCAGCTTTGCCACAGTTGAGAGTCTGGCACATTTCTCTGCTGTACAAATGTGTCAGAGAACACATCCAGGCATTCAGTATACATCCCAGTTAGGCAGCGCTTATAGTAAGTGCGACGCGACGGGAGTAACGCTGGCGACTCAAAATTTGGAGCTGGGGAAATCAGATTTTTCAGAGGCTGTCGCCACATGTGACAGCCTCTGAACCAATCAATGCCCATGTCGCCAGCGACATCCCCGAAAGTTAAATTATAACTTTCGCAGGTGACGTCACCCGTCACTTCGCCAGTCGCGTTGCTGGCACTATAAGCATGACCTAGGGGAGGGCACAGTTCCAGTCCTCGAGAGCCGCAAACAGGCCAGGTTTTCAGGATACCCTAACCCTAACTTCTTTCACTGCAGCCATTGTAATCAGACACTGCTAATGGAGGGTATGATACATTCTCTACCACTGAAAGAATATACATCTCAGTGGTAGACGGCTGATAAGAAGCTGTTTCAGTCTGGTTCTGCCAATTCGATCGGTTTAAAAAATCCTCCATTTTCAGGTCTATGTATGTTGATCTGATTTCTTAGGCTTTCAAGACGTTATAGCAGTCCTGTTTTTAGTGCTCATTCTCTCCCCCTTTATCTCTCAACTTTTCTCTCTCCCTTTATCACTCACTCCCCCTTTATCTCCTTCTATATGACCCTTGCCTCACTTCCCCTGACTCAAACTAATCAATCTTTAATCACCTCTCTCTACCTCTTCTCCCTCTCCCACTCCCTTCTCGCTCCCTTCTCTCTCACTCTCCCTTCTCTCCATTTTTTCACTCGGACTCCCACTGGTATTAGTATCTCAGATTTATTTTGATTTTTGGTGTGCAACATTTTTCCACATTACATAGCACTTGTGAGCAAGACATCCAGTCCAGCCACGGCTGATGGGACACTGTTCTTTCACTGATCGCTATATCTGAGCTATTGGGAAACAATTTTAAACACTATTACATTCTCTGCTCTTTCTCTCAGCTGCTATCTCGGTCATTGTGCCCAGCATATGGCGTCATCAGGCATATTAATGCTTCCAACATCCCAGGAGAAAATGGTTATATTGTTTTGAACAAGGGGCCTATTTCTGATGACTTATTCCTGCATTAGTAATATGTGTCATATATCTTGGCTCAATCAGAGGCTTGGTTGAAAACTGAGCCCCTGATGGAACCACATGTGCTTAAGGTGGGATATCCTGAAAACCTGACCTGTTGGACAGGCTTGAGTACTGGAGTTGAGAACCCCTGTTCAAACATTTATCTTCCTACCAGTACATAGGTAATTTCAAGAAATTAAACAAAAAAAGGTAGAAAAACTTTAAACAGCAAAATAACCATACAGTAACTTGTAAACCTTGAGAAATGCATCTTAATAGGGTCATGTCACACTGAAAATATAGTATTCCCAGGTTTAACCCTTGCATTCATCAGCCAGATATGTTGAGTCTTTAAGTTGCATTCATTGTTTTGAAATAGACTTGGTATTTTATGTCTCTTTTTTCCTGTACACCGTAAAGGATTTTGCGGCCTAGTCTAGAAACTCTGAAGTGAGACAAATCACTTCGAAAGAGCACTCTAGATGCGAATTGGCATGGTTTGCTATGCTGCAAGCCCTTCTCGCATGTCCAATCTGTATCTAAAAAGGCTTTGTACGAAGCTGTTTCAGTCTGGTTCTGCCAATTCGATCGGTTTTAAAAAATCCTTCATTTTCAGTGTATGTTGATCTGATTTCTTAGGCTTTAAAAACATTAAAGCAGTCCTGTTTTAAGAGCTCATTCTCTCCCCCTTTCTCTCTCCCTTTATCACTCACTCCCCCTTTATCTCTCTCGATATGACCCTTGCCTTACTTCCCCGACTAAAACTGCCCCCTCTTTAAACACCACTCTTTACCTCTGCTCTCTCTCCCTCTCCCTTCTCTCTCCCTCTCCCTTCTCTCTCATTTTCCCTTCTATCTCACATTCCCTTCTCTCTCACTTTCCCTTCTCTCCATTTTTTCACCCTGACTCCCACTCTATTTCTTTCACTCAACCCGTCTCTTGCTCTCACACATACTCCCAAAGAGTAACCCTAGAAAATACAAGAGATATCTAGAAATCTAATTGCAAGGTAATAAGTCACATTAAGTGAAATGCACAATGGAATAGTCCCCCCCTTTTTTAAAAAAAACGGTAGATTCCTTACATTTTAGCTATTTGCACTTCTATATTTGTAACACTGGTAATTGCTATAATAACACTGTTACTTTTTTTTAGTTTGTACATGCACACACACACAATTAAATGACCTACTGTATCTCAGTACCTCAGATAGACACAGACACACACACACGCCTATGCAGTAAGCGTTCATAAGCCACTTATCAAGCACTTAATGCCTACTGCTATTCAGTAAGCAGTGATAGTGGCTGATAAGGCGGGAAGGTTGGAAGAGATCACGTGCCACTACATGGGTATTCTGAAGTATACACAGCGTGAAGTGTTCGAATAAAGGCCGCTGCTGCTGCAGCTGTACATTCATATGTGCAATAATGAAAGAAAAATCAATGGCGTCTATCCTAATACAATGAGTTTTGGATTCAAATAAGGCATTTCATAGCACAAGGAGAAAAACATATTAGTTAGTAATTTTGCATTTAAAATGGGAAATGCTCAATAATATAATAATATAATTTATAATAATATAATATAGGTCCCTGCCCATGGAGCTTACAATCTATGTTTTTGGTGCCTGAGGCACAGGGAGATAAAGTGACTTGCCCAAGGTCACAAGGATCTGACACCAGGAATTGAACCAGGCCCCAGGCTTCAAACTCTCAGTGCCACTCAGTGTCTTTTACTCACTGAGCCACTCCCTCTCCACAAGAGTGCAAGAGTGCAAGAGTGCAAGAGTGCAAGAAAGCAAGAAAGAAAGAAAGCAACTGTCTATACTTCCTAATGTGTGGATTCAGAACCACAAACATGAAAAAATATATAATTAAGCAATAATTAAGAGCGGAGAGAAAAATACTAAAATAATTCAGTCAATTCATAGTGAATTAAAAGAAATTAGAGAATTAGTACATGTAAAATATTTTTATTTGTTAAGAATAGATTGATTTAAGATGAAACACACACATACACATACACACACACACACACACACACACACACACACACACACACACACACACACACACACACACACACACACACACACACACACACACACACACACACACACACACACACACACACACACACAATTAAATGACATATCCCTGGACCTCAGACACACACACTGACATTACAATAAACAGAATAGATACATTTAGTTTTTGTTACAATTTGTCTCACTCCCAGTTGTAAGACATCAATCATTGTAAACTCTTGAACTCCAGGATGAGTTTGCAGCAAAGCTTCATGGGCACTGTAGTTTTTTTGTCTCTGCTACAAATTCTCTAATTGGTCACTGATCATGTGATGTCAGATGGGCCTGGGCTTCAATTCAAAGTGTTTAACCGAGTGGTGTGTGTCTCAAATACAGTAAGTTGCTTTATTTTTTTATCTCTGGGAATCTTCTGTGATTAAAGAGGGTCTGTTACTGAAAAAGCACAAAGCTGCTGATTACTTTCTGTTTAATAGAGAAATATTCATAAGGTATCAGTGTTTATTTGAGATGTGTCTGTACCTGAAAGGCTCAACCACCCCTGTTTGTGGGGCTCTTGTGTATGAAATAGCCCAGAGCAACTACCCCTAGAGATAATATACACACATACACACCCACATACTGTAATGTGTGTGTGTGTGTGTGTGTGTTTGTGTGTGTGTGTGTGTGTGTGTATATATATCCACTTTTTATTGTCTCTATAAGAGTTCTGATAAAGATTGTAAATACTGTAAATGTTTATCAGTTGATCAAAAAAGATTTGATCAGAAGAGTTGCCCTGTAAATTATCTATTCAGAGCAGCAATACCAGTATATATGTTAGACAGTGATTGTGGTTTGAATGGTGAATTTTGCAAGTATCTATCTGCGAGTTAATAACATACAAAACATTTACAGACCTGCTGTTATTACTCAGAGTCATGATATGATGATATATGGCAAGAGATCCAAATAATCCTCATCCTATTTACATATCAGCCACAAAAAGGGATTTTTAATAATGTATATGTGTTTTTAATTATCTATGTAGAATTAATAAAATTTTATTATTTTCTGATATCCGCAGTGATTCTGGCCAACCTGACAGATCTGCAGTAATATACTGCAAGACCAATTTGTTTGCTAGCTAGCCACATACAAATCAATTACAGACCTGCTGTTATTACTCTGAGAGTCATGATATGATGATATATGGCAATAGATCCAAATAATCCTCATCCTATTTACATATCAGCCACAAAAGGGGATTTTTAATCATGTATATGTGTTTTTAATTATCTATGTAGAATTAATAAAATTTTATTATTTTCTGATATCCGCAGTGATTCTGGCCAACCTGACAGATCTGCAGTAATATACTGCAAGACCAATTGTTGTCTACCTTTACCATACGAATGACAATAGAGTGCTGTATATAAGGGGAACTCTTCTGATCAAATCTTTTTTGATCAACTCTGATAAACATTATATCTATACCCCTTGAGCACCTGTCGTTTGATCCTATATACCTATTCATAACGGTGATTGCGGTCACATTCACGTACTTTAAATACTGTACATGTTAATTTTCTTTGGTTTGAAATATGGTATTCATTGGTTTATCATCAACCAGCCCTGTTTGTGGGTGGCTCTTTGCATAGTTCTGTGTATTCTCTGTGTTTTTTCTGTTAAGTTTGCTGAGTAACCTTGTGATATAAAGAGATGGCAGCCTTAGTTTGTTATGCCTCTTTTTTTCCCTGTAAACCTCAATGGCTTTTGCGGCCTATCCTAGCCACTCTGAAGTGAGACAAACCGCTTCTAAAGAGTACTCTAGATGCAAATGTAAATAAAAAGTATAATAGAATTTGAACACATGGCTGCTCAACTCAAGTCCTTAAGCCACGAAACATGTCTGAATTTCAGGATTTTCCAGCTTCAGCACAAGTGGCTCAAACAGAGGCTTGTTTGAAGACAGAGACCCTGATTGAGCCACCTGTGCTGAAGCAGGGACTGATTAAAGCATCTGTGTTGAAGCTTGGATATCCTGAACACCTGACCTCCCTTCTCTCTCTCCCTTTCCCTTCTCTCTCTTTCCATTCTCAACCTCTCCCTCTCCCTTCTCTCTCTCTCTCCCTCTCCCTTATAACTCCCTCGTCATTCCTCTCCCTCTCCCTTCTCTCTCTCAACCATTCCTTTCTCTCTCACCCTCTTCCTTCTCTCTGTCTCTCCCTCTCTCTTCTCTCTCTCGCCTTCTCTCTCCTCTCTCCCTCTCCCTTCTCTCTCCTCTCTCCCTCTCCCTTCTCTCTCCTCTCTCCCTTTTCCTTGTCACTCCCTCATCACTCTCTCTCTCTCCCTTCTCTCTCTCTCTCTCTCTCTCTCTTCTCTCTCTCTCTCTCTCTCTCTCTCTCTCTCTCTCTCTCTCTCTCTCTCTCTCTCTCTCTCTCTCTCTCTCTCTCTCTCTCTCTCTCTCTCTCCCTTCTCTCTCTCCCTCTTCCTTCTCTCTCCCTATCCCTTGTCGCTCACTCTCCCTTGTTTCTACCTCTCCTTGTCTCTCCATTCTCTCTCCCTCTTCCTTCTCTCTCCCTCTTCCTTCTCTCTCCCTCTTCCTTCTCTCTCCCTCTTCCTTCTCTCTCCCTCTTCCTTCTCTCTCCCTCTTCCTTTCCCCCTCCCTTTTCCTTCTCTCTCCCTTCTCTCTCCCTCCTCTCTCCCGTGTCACTCCATTCTCTCTCCCTCTCCCTTCTCTCTCCCTATCCCTTCTCTCTCCCTTTCCTTGTCGCTCCCTCTCCCTTGTTTCTACCTCTCCCTTGTCTCTCCATTCTCTCTTCCTTTTCCTTCTCTCTTCCTTTTCCTTCTCTCTCCCTTTTCCTTCTATCTCCCTTTCCTTCTCTCTCCCTTTTCCTTCTCTCTCCCTTCTCCATATCCACATTTATTGACTATAAGAGTTCTGATAAAGATTGTAAGTACTGTAACTTGTAATGTTTATGCGGTTAGAAATATGGTATTCATTGGTTTATCATCAACCAGCCCTGTTTGTGGGTGGCTCTTGTGTATGAAATAGTCCATAGCACCTACCCCTAGAGATAATGTACACATACACACCCACATACTGTAATGTGTGTGTGTGTGTGTGTGTATATCCACATTTATTGTCTACAAGGGTACTGATAAAGATTGTAAGTACTGTAACTTGTAATGTTTATGCAGTTTGAAATATGGTATTAATTGGTTTATCATCAACCAGCCCTGTTTGTGGGGCTCTTGTGTATGAAATTCCCCAGAGCACCTACCCCCTTTATTGTCTCCATAAGAGTTCTGTTAAAGATTGTAAATACTGTGAATGTTAATGTTTCTGTGGTTTGAAATTTGGTATTCATTGGTTTATCATCAACCAGTTCTGTTTGTGGGTGGCTCT
>NW_027454512.1:45128-74415 GCF_040206685.1 Ascaphus truei | reverse complement strand
CCCTGCCCATCAACCAAGCAAGCTTTTAAATACTCCCAACCCATAGCCCGGTCCATGAAGTCCCCTCCCCTGCCCACCAACCAAGCAAGCTCTTAAATACTCCCAACCCATAGCCCGGTCCATGAAGTCCCCCTCCCCTGCCCACCAACCAAGCAAGCTCTTAAACACTCCCAACCTATAGCCCGGTCCATGAAGTCCCCTCCCCTGCCCACCAACCAAGCAAGCTCTTAAATACTCCCAACCCATTGCCGGGTCCATGAAGTCCCCTCCCCTGCCCACCAACCAAGCAAGCTCTTCAAATACTCCCAACCTATAGCCCGGTCCATGAAGTCCCCTCCCCTGCCCACCAACCAAGCAAGCTCTTAAATACTCCCAACCCATAGCCCGGTCCATGAAGTCCCCTGCCCACCAACCAAGCAAGCTCTTTAAATACTCCCACCCATAGCCCGGTCCATGAAGTCCCCTCCCCTGCCCACCAACCAAGCAAGCTCTTAAATACTCCCAACCCATAGCCTGGTCCATGAAGTCCCCCTCCCCTGCCCACCAACCAAGCAAGCTCTTAAATACTCCCAACCCATAGCCCGGTCCATGAAGTCCCCTCCCCTGCCCACCAACCAAGCAAGCTCTTTAAATACTCCCAACCCATAGCCCGGTCCATGAAGTCCCCTCCCCTGCCCACCAACCAAGCAAGCTCTTAAATACTCCCAACCCATAGCCGGGTCCATGAAGTCCCCTCCCCTGCCCACCAACCAAGCAAGCTCTTCAAATACTCCCAACCTATAGCCCCGGTCCATGAAGTCCCCTCCCCTGCCCACCAACCAAGCAAGCTCTTAAATACTCCCAACCCATAGCCCGGTCCATGAAGTCCCCTGCCCACCAACCAAGCAAGCTCTTTAAATACTCCCAACCCATAGCCCGGTCCATAAAGTCCCCTCCCCTGCCCACCAACCAAGCAAGCTCTTAAATACTCCCAACCCATAGCCTGGTCCATGAAGTCCCCCTCCCCTGCCCACCAACCAAGCAAGCTCTTAAATACTCCCAACCCATAGCCGGGTCCATGAAGTCCCCTCCCCTGCCCACCAACCAAGCAAGCTCTTCAAATACTCCCAACCTATAGCCCGGTCCATGAAGTCCCCTCCCCTGCCCACCAACCAAGCAAGCTCTTAAATACTCCCAACCCATAGCCTGGTTCATGAAGTCCCCCTCCCCTGCCCACCAACCAAGCAAGCTCTTAAATACTCCCAACCCATAGCCCGGTCCATGAAGTCCCCTCCCCTGCCCACCAACCAAGCAAGCTCTTTAAATACTCCCAACCCATAGCCCGGTCCATGAAGTCCCCTCCCCTGCCCACCAACCAAGCAATCTCTTAAATACTCCCAACCCATAGCCTGGTCCATGAAGTCCCCCCTCCCCTGCCCACCAACCAAGCAAGCTCTTAAATACTCCCAACCCATAGCCCGGTCCATGAAGTCCCCTCCCCTGCCCACCAACCAAGCAAGCTCTTTAAATACTCCCAACCCATAGCCCGGTCCATGAAGTCCCCTCCCCTGCCCACCAACCAAGCAAGCTCTTAAACACTCCCAACCATAGCCGGGTCCATGAAGTCCCCTGCCCACCAACCAAGCAAGCTCTTCAAATACTCCCAACCTATAGCCCGGTCCATGAAGTCCCCTCCTTTGCCCACCAATCAAGCAAGCTCTTAAATACTCCCAACCCATAGCCCGGTCCATGAAGTCCCCTGCCCACCAACCAAGCAAGCTCTTTAAATACACCCAACCCATAGCCCGGTCCATGAAGTCCCCTCCCCTGCCCACCAACCAAGCAAGCTCTTAAATACTCCCAACCCATAGCCTGGTCCATGAAGTCCCCCTCCCCTGCCCACCAACCAAGCAAGCTCTTAAATACTCCCAACCCATAGCCCGGTCCATGAAATCCCCTCCCCTGCCCACCAACCAAGCAAGCTCTTTAAATACTCCCAACCCATAGCCCGGTCCATGAAGTCCCCTCCCCTGCCCACCAACCAAGCAATCTCTTAAATACTCCCAACCCATAGCCCGGTCCATGAAGTCCCCCTCCCCTGCCCACCAACCAAGCAAGCTCTTAAATACTCCCAACCCATAGCCCAGTCCATGAAGTCCCCTCCCCTGCCCACCAACCAAGCAAGCTCTTTAAATACTCCCAACCCATAGCCCGGTCCATGAAGTCCCCTGCCCACCAACCAAGCAAGCTCTTAAATACTCCCAACCCATAGCCCGGTCCATGAAGTCCCCTGCCCACCAACCAAGCAAGCTCTTCAAATACTCCCAACCTATAGCCCGGTCCATGAAGTCCCCTCCTTTGCCCACCAACCAAGCAAGCTCTTAAATACTCCCAACCCATAGCCCGGTCCATGAAGTCCCCTCCTTTGCCCACCAACCAAGCAAGCTCTTAAATACTCCCAACCCATAGCCCGGTCCATGAAGTCCCCTGCCCACCAACCAAGCAAGCTCTTTAAATACTCCCAACCCATAGCCCGGTCCATGAAGTCCCCTCCCCTGCCCACCAACCAAGCAAGCTCTTAAATACTCCCAACCCATAGCCTGGTCCATGAAGTCCCCCTCCCCTGCCCACCAACCAAGCAAGCTCTTAAATACTCCCAACCCATAGCCCGGTCCATGAAGTCCCCTGCCCACCAACCAAGCAAGCTCTTTAAATACTCCCAACCCATAGCCCGGTCCATGAAGTCCCCTCCCCTGCCCACCAACCAAGCAATCTCTTAAATACTCCCAACCCATAGCCCGGTCCATGAAGTCCCCCTCCCCTGCCCACCAACCAAGCAAGCTCTTAAATACTCCCAACCCATAGCCCGGTCCATGAAGTCCCCTCCCCTGCCTACCAACCAAGCAAGCTATTAAATACTCCCAACCCATAGCCCGGTCCATGAAGTCCCCTCCCCTGCCCACCAACCAAGCAAGCTCTTAAATACTCCCAACCCATAGCCCGGTGCATGAAGTCCCCTCCCCTGCCCACCCACCAAACATGTTTTACTAGCTAATGTACAGCGCTCTGGATAAGGGACGCTATATAAATGTTGTTTATAAATAAATAAATAAAACACAAATGATGTCAGTCTAGTGTGTTTCTGAGCAAAGATGTTGCATTACATTAATTACATTAATTAGATAAGATTAATGGTAGAAAAAGCGGGGTTTAACCATGACCCGTGCGAACGCCGTCATTCTGATAACGGTGTAATTGAAAGTGCAGCAGCAAGTATAATATTTAGTGATAATTAGGTATTTAACAGCATCTATTGTACATTGTACATATAATTGTACAGGCGCAGCAAGTACCTGCCCTGGGCCATCTGCAAATGAGCAAAGTGCTTCAACCAGGCTCACCCACTTCAGAGGCAGGGATATTAGAACGGAGATATTTTGTCAGCCCGTTTAATTCATTTGTTTCGTTCACTTAAAGCAGCCGTCCCCGCTGATCACCAGCACTTATTTGCTTAAGGAGATCTCTTCGTGCGCTTTCCAACGAGGTTGATTTTGTGTTCACCTGATGCTCCGTTAAGTGTCCGGGGGAATAAAATGCAGCTCTCCCCAGAGCCCTGTGCAGTGTAATGGTTACCATGGTAACCTCCGAAGCTAGCGCCTAAGAACATTGTGACTTTTTAAAAAGGAGCAAGTCATGTGCTTTTGTAATTTATTATTTTTTTTTTAACATTGTGCTGAAGCAGGGGGGGTCGCCGGGGCTGAAGCCCATTCATTTAATCTCCGGGGGGACCCCCTGCTTCCGAGATACTTACCTCCTTATCTCAGCCAAGTTTAAAGCTCCCGCGTCACGTGGGCCAATAGGAAGCCGACCCGGATGACATCACAGCTTCCTATTGGTCGGCCGGGCGGGGGAGCTTTGAAACTCCGCCATTACGTGGTCCCCCCGCTAGCCGAACAGAAACCCCTCTCACAACCTGTTCCAGCAGAAGTTCGACGACCTGCCGAAAACGCTCTCTGTTCCAGGGGTGGGCAACTCCAGTCCTCAAGGGCCCCCCAACAGGTCAGGTTTTAAGCATATCCCTGCTTCAGCACAGGTGGCCCAGGGGCAGCCTTTGACTGAGCCACCTGTGCTGACGCAGGGATATCCTGAAAACCTGACCCGTCGGTGACCATTAAGGACTGGAGTTGCCTTCTATTCCCTAAAACGCTGCGGAATAGAACGCAGACAGTTCTGCGACCATTCCACTGTGATTAAACAAACGCGGTTATCCCCTCCCTTCATTCACTCGCTTGTTACACAACTGACAGCTCCGCTGACACCTGACACAAATAGGGGAAGGCAGTTCCTTTTAATCTGTTTCAAATGTGCAATTTCCTCACCGGGTACTTGATATGTGTATTTGCCACCACATTTATTAAACACCCGATATCATTTGGGGGGAGAGAAGGGGGGGAGGTCTCCCTTCCAGCTTTGGATACATTTCAGAAAGATTTCTAGAGCGTGTCGGCACTCACGTAGCAGCATATTTAACATTAATTTCAAATTAGAGCTGAGCGTTTGAGAAAACGATACAAAATATTGCTGTTCATTTTCAGCGGAGTTAAAAGGCGCAATCCGAGCAATATCCTCCATGTCTGTTTTTTTTTAAAATAAATCAGTTCTGAAGTATTAGATAATAGTTAAAAAAAAAAAGAATTCATAATTCTGTCATTTAATGAGCTTTAATATACTGAGCATCCTTTGATTTCTATCGCAGGCTTTAGCCCCACCTCCCCAGCAGTGCAAGATCTTTGCAACGCTTTCCTGTTTGTGATCCTTTGTTGCCAATGTTCCCGGCAGTTTGAGCTGCAACCTGTAACCATAGACAATGTTACTGTAGTCATAGCAGGGATACATTATAGCTGCTGAGTTACACGGACTGAAGGGTTGATTAAAACTGAAAGGCGGCCATTTAATAAACCCTGGGAAGCAGGATCTTTGCTGATCGATCACGGCAGAGCGAATCAATCGGCAGCATAGGTAATTAGTTTCCAATAAAGGTAATGACACGCTGCATATATTAAATAAATAAAAAGTGCTGCGTGGATTGCCTCTTTAAAGGAATCCCTGCACCCCATCCCCCCCCTTTTACTTATATAGGAAGAAAGGGAACCCTGATGTTGAACAATCTTAATTTCAGCTCCGGGGACCCCCTGATTACGGAGATACTTACCGGGACACGTAGTGCCGCTACTGCCATGTATTTAAATCCCTCAGTGTCATGTGGGCCAATAAGAAGCCGGGTGGCATTGCGGCTTGCTATTGGCCCGCTTGACGAGGGAGATTAAACCCTCCATTTTGTTTCCCCATACCGTGGTGGTTACCGGAGCCACCTTTTTATAGATATGCTTCTGGGGAATGAGTAAGGCAAGTGGTTGTTAATGCAAAAGTCACAATGAAGCTGCTGCCACTGCCTCTCCTCTCTTGGCCGTCGACGGCCCATTTTCTAGGGTGGGATAGAGGTGAGTGAGAGAGTGTGTAAGAGAAAGAGGGGTGGGAGAGAGTGGGAGAGAGTGATTGTTTTATTTATTTACCAACTAGTGCCAAGTATTAGTGTAAGTATACTATTATATTATAATTGTTGAATTAAAAGCTAAGTTTTAAACGCCTGAGAGTGCACCACTCAAATGTGCTTCCTTTTGGGGCAACAATTAACATTTTAACTGTTGTCCTTGTTGATAAATTGTTATTATCTTAAGCACGTAGGTAGCCAATCTTGGCAACATAGGCAAATTCACATATTCAATTGGTGAGCGTTGTGACACCCTTTCTACTTTAAGTGTAATAAAGTATTAATGTCATATTATTTATAAAAGCCATACTGGGAAAAGAGTACATCTTGTTAGCCTATATAATGAAACATCCCTGCTGCGTTAATAATAATAACTTTATTTCATATAGCACTTTTCTCCCAAAACGCGTCACATTTACAGCACAGCGCGCGGTACGCAGCACATAGGAATGTTACAGACACAGCCCCTGCCCAGGTGAGCTTACAATCTATGTTTTTGGTGCCTGAGGCACAGGGAGATAAAGTGACTTGCCCAAGGTCACATGGAGCTGACACCAGGAATTGAACCAGGTTCGCCTGTAGTGTCATTGTTCTCACAGTCAGTGTCTTTACTCACCAAGCCACTTCTCCTCAATTACAGTTTCTGGTTGATACATAGGAGCTTAATTCTGCACTAACGATATACACAGGCTTATTAGCATTCAAATCACAGCAAAGTTGAACTTGGTAGATGGTTTTAACGCACTTTTCTTGGTGCCCAGATTTTAAAATTTTTAGCACATACCATTAACATTTACACGCCTAGCGCCGTCCAATTCTGTACACCCCTCCCCCCCCCAAAATGTCAAATCTATATTTTTGACCCTTGGCGCAGGAAAAAAAATGTCAGATACGTACAAATGTACCCACAAACGCCATTTAAAATGACATTTCCGCAGGCCTATTTTGTGCACTTGGGATGCTTAGTGAGTCCTTAGACTGACTGTTTTGTTTACCTAGTGCAGGGGCGGCCAACTCCAGACCTCAGGGGCCACCAGCAGGTCAAGTTTTAAGGATATCCCTGCTTCAGCACAGGTGGCTCAATCAGTGGCTCAGTCTGAGCCACTGATTGCGCCACCTGTGCTGAACTGGGACCGATTGAGCCACCTGTGTTGAACCTGGGACCGATTGAGCCACCTGTGCTGAAGCAGGGATATCCTTAAAACGTGACCTGTTCGTGGCCCTTGAGAACTGGAGTTGGCCGCCCCTCATGTAGTGGTCTGAACTAAAACAAACTTATGCCGTTATAATCGCCACCATCAGCAAAGTCTTTCTCCCTGGACCATGTTGCGAGGTACCGGGATATCTATTGGCCACGTCAAATTCTCACGAAATCCTCGTTCTTTTCAGACGCTATAAATAGCCGCGCGCGTAGGTGAGTGAGTCATTGCCGGTTCACACCCTCACATTTGTAGGAGTTTAGGGCTAATATGCTGAATGCCTGTAAGAAAATGGTGAAAATAAAATTAAAGGCATCTCTCAAAATAATTCGCAGTTAAAAGATTTGGCAAAAATTGCGATTTCTTTACAAAAAAACACACACACAAAAAAAATGGTAGCACAACGACATACATTGTCGCATCTCCAGTGGCAGGGATCTCCGGCTCTGAATGGGTTAAAATACCATGTGTGGTTTCCATCAGTGGGAAGTTGAGGTCATACCATTCCGAAATCTACTTAACTGAGGAATGAACATGGGGCCAGGATTCCAACAGCGCCTCGGGGAGAAATCACGGTGACATCTGGCCAAAGGTTTCCAGGCTAAAAATCAGTAGATCACACAATGGCTGATGTGCCACTCTGACGTTGTACAGGGAGAACTTTGGGTGTCTTGAGCTTAAATAATATGTACTGCTCGTGTCATTGATCATTCGAAATAGACATCATCTTTGGATGAAGCTTTGGCAACTCCACCCGACGGGGTAGATAGAAAAAAAATTGCCTGAAGGAGAAACCGTGAGCATGTGCGTAAGAGATTAAGAAAGAGGGGAGAGATGGATAGAGTGTTGAAGAAAAAATATTTTGGCAGAAGTCTACATGGTGAATAAGAGCGCTCCCCTCTTCCAGTTTCCCTGATGCAATTTCCTAATTTCTCCTTCATCACCTCGTCTGGAAGGGGGGAATGTTGGCGCGAGCAGGACGGCGTATTGCGAGTTAATTTATGGCGGGCTTAGGTGAGTTAACGAGGGCTAATCTCAGGTCTGTCAGAGAGGTCTGCGATGATAGACATTCAGGAGATGGGGAGGCTGCCCTTGCCCCAATGGACTTTTAACGGGCGTCAACTCAACTCATACGAGCCTATTCGGTTTGTACAATTATTTCCATTACGGGGTAGAATTCGAAACAATGGCCCAAGGAAGATTTGTGGGGGTAAATACAGTGTGATTTATGGGGGGCAGATTTCTGGGTCAAACGATCGGTGACCTAACCATATCTCAATGTGTATCCGTATATTAAGGCTTTTCAGGCTGCTTTGCCATTTCTCCTGAATTATTCAACACGCCGTGAAGCTGCTTCCCTGCTGTGGAGAAGATGTTGGCCCCATTCCATTGAATAGAGCTAATCTCTTCTCCAGCAGTGGGAAGCCGCTACAAAGTCTATTTAATAGGGGCCAGAGAGGGGCTAGTTATATATACGCAAATCAACTACTGCCTTTCATTTGTGTCCACCCTGTACTATTTAAAGCTGCAATCCCCCGTAGTCGATCAGTTTAGTTTCTTAGGGCAGCGGTGCGCAAACAGGGGGGCGCAAGATTTTTTTTGGGGGGGGCGTGGGCGGTTGCAGAGGTCCTGCATTTAAATTAAATGCCAGGGGACTGCGCGAGGCCTCTGAAACCTATACTTACTGGGATTCAGCCGGCTTCAGGACGCGTGACCACGCGTGACACCGCGGGGTCATGTGGCGTCTAGGTTGCCCTGGTAACGTAATGTCAAATGACGCCGTTGGTCACGGGACGTCACGCGACCCCCGCGGCGTCATTTGATGCCGCCCGAGGTAAGGAGGGGGCGGCCAATGGAAGAGGTAAGGCAGCGGGGAGGGGTGCCGCAAAAAAAGTTAGCGCGCCCCTGTCTTAGGGGCCTCTGAATGGGGAAGTGTTTGTCAATTAAGTGTTTTATTTCCCCTTATCCCACCCCGGCCTTATGAGAGAGCAAATACAGATAAGGGGAGATGGGGAGGGGGACTGTACTGTACAAGCGCTTGGTCATCACACAGTGACATCACACAGTGACATCACACAGTGACATCACACAAAAGGGAGCAGCCAGAGGAAATCAAGCCGCTCGCAAGTCTCACTTTAATAAATACATGAAACTATCAGGCGTAACATACGCCGATCTAGGAGATCTGAAAGGTTAGTAATTAAACATTACTCTTTGTTTTCACCCCTCCATATAATGCCTTGCTGTCTCTTGTCCCCTCATCCCCACCTTACTCTCTCCTCCATCATGCCCCTGCTCCTCTTTGCGCTCTCCTCCCCTTTCTTTGTGCTCCCTGCCTTACTGTGTCAGCTCCTCTCTGTGCACACTACTCTCCCACCTCTCCTACTCATCTCATCTGTCTCCTCCTCTCCTTGTGGTCTGTCTGTTTCCTCCTCCTCGCCTTGCTGTCTCTCCTCCCCTCTCTTTGCACTCCCTCCTGCCTCTTGTGCACACTGCTCTCCATACCCTCCTCATCATCCACCTGTCTCCTCCTCTCCTTGCTGTCTCTCTGTTTCCTCCTCTCTTTGCTGTCTCTCCTCCTTTCTGTCTCTCCACCATTCCTTGCTGTCTCTCTGTCTCCTCCCCTCACTGCTCCTCCCCTTGAGGAGGTATTCCAGTTGTTGCAGACATCCTTAGCCTTTTATATCTCAGAATGTTTGTCTGTGTGTCTGTGGCAAGTCGGCCACTGGGTGTTATACCTGGTAGGCTATACATCTAGCATGTGACATACTGGTGACATCATAATGAGTTGCAGACATCCTCAACTAGGTAGGTAGATAGATATAGATATATCTATATACTTATAGGTGTCAGATTTGGGTAAATAATGTATCAATCACCCAGATGAAACTCCTTAGGCCGCATCCATGCAGCAGAAGACCGCTCGGAGGCGTGCCCGCGAGTGACGTCACCCGCGTTAAGCGGGAGCGTTCTGTGGACAAGGTAGATGTGACGTAGGGGGCATGTCTATGGGCATGTCTGTGATGTCACGGAGCTGGTTCGCCCTCATTGGGCAAACTGCTCACATGACCTGAACGTCGCGCCGAGGAATCAGTTTGAACTCACTCTAAGGCCTGGGACATGGTGCAGGGAGCGGCGCTGGGCAGCACTCACGCTCATGCTCACCTGCTCACGCAGGAGATTTTTCTTGTCCCTGCATGAGCGTCAGCGAACGCGCTTGTGTACAGGGTGGGAGGCGGGCCGGGAGGCGGGGCTAGGGCGCCACGGCGCCGACGTCACGCTCTGCCATTGGCTTCTGGCAGTCACGTGACCGGCCCTGCGTTTGCATGAGCGGCAACATTTAAACTTGCCTGTCTCCTGCATAACCACATGCCTCCGCACGCCTGCGGAAGCGCCGTCTAAAGCCGCACTGATAGGGATAATGTTTCCCCTCAGCGCGGCTCAGCGCGCCTCAGCACGGTCTTTTTGACCATGTCCGAGGCCTAAGAATGTTACCATCTGGGGGAGGGTGGACAGGGCTGGTTAGAGCGATGGCTGGACTATGTTTACAGAAAGTTGGGCTGACTTCCGGCTGGGGAAACGGGCAGGGGGGTGAATTGTCTGCGGAGTGACGGCTCCGTCTCGCATCAAGCAGAGGTCCCAGCAGCCACAGCCAACACAGAAGTTAAGCCCAGCCTCTGGGCCGGGCCCAACTTCCAACCCCGGGACGGCAGGCTCTCCCCCCTCCCTGCGCTTTCTGGCAACTTCCAACACCGGGACGGCAGGCTCTCCCCCCTCCCTGCGCTTTCTGGCAACTTCCAACACCGGGACGGCAGGCTCTCCCCCCTCCCTGCGCTTTCTGGCACATCCATTCAAATAGATGAAGCAAAAAGTATCGCACTGTGAGCGCTCATTTGCACGCCATTACCCACAATCCCTGGCTGCAATTGGAAGCATGGTGTGCTGAGCGATTACAGGAAAGGGCAGTTTTGAGGACCAGTCTGAGACATTGTGATCAGAAGTGTGTGTTTTAATCTTTGCTGTGTGCTGTACGTGTAAGGTATCCATCTAATACAAACTTCTCTACTTTTTCACAGAAACACTGCTTTTTTTTACAGAGGCTGCCCTTTTAAAAGAGAATTAAAAAAAACTTGTAAAGTCGTGGAATTAAGTATATTCGTCACGAAACTATTGAGGCGACTTTCTATACTCCGTTTCCTTGATCTAGTTACCTACTGTATCATATTCAGTGTTCACGGGCTTACAGAAGACAGGACAATTTCAATCCTTGGCATTCTGTTAGTATGAAGAATGCTGCAATATTTGTTACAGAGTACAGAGAACAATGTTTGAAGGCTAATCTGAATCGAGTCACGGGGTTTAGAAAAGGGGTTATTGCATAGTTAAAACCGGGTCCCCTCTTCACTCTAACATTTTCTTTCAATAAAATGATTTGTCTCCAAATTCTTTCATAATCTCCATCACCAGTTTGACCTAAAACCTTCAACATTCGGCTAATCAAACGGTTTGAAGTGGTCATGATTAAAGCCCCTGGGCTCACTCTGTTTGCTTCTCAGATTTCCAGCCACTGACCGTTCACCCCCCCCCCCCACCTCCACCCCCCTCCACCCCCCTCCACCCCCCCACCTGGAAATATTTACTTTTTGTGATGTGCTAAGGATGTTTGCTCCCTTCTCCATGCAAAAACCTCTCTCGTTATCCTTAAAAGCGTTTCTGGGCCTGGTCTCCAACGGATTCCGCCGCTTTTTTCACGCCTGTGATTGAGCATGATACGCAGCGAGATCAACGCGGCTTGACATAAGCACCAAGGTATCTGTAGGAGAGGCATGCAGAGGTTTTAGAAGAGGAGACGTATTTTTAGGGGAAATCAAAAATAGGCTTTCATTAGCCGACGGTTTTAAACAACAAAAAACATGACTTGGGGTTTCGGCAAAAAGGGAGCAGCAAAATAAACATACCTAGCTCCAGTAGGAAGCTCTGACAAACGCCAGTCTTAGTCCCTATCTGAGGGTTGGGAAGCTACGCCTCATTCCCACAACAATTAGAAAAGTTCAGTGTGTGAGGTGTAAGGGATCGGGGGACACGCACCTTACAGCGGGTCCCCGTCACCCCGGCTCCCAGTACTGCCGCTCGTCCCAGGCCCCCTCCCCGCCAGCTCCTTTCCCGATCCGGTCGGGTGCCGCTCCGCCGTGGCACACGCCGCCTCCGCCCACACGCTGCAGGGGCACGCGCGCGGGAATGTTACAGGGCGCGCGCGCACCCGTCCTCTTCTACACTCCTCCTGTAGCCTTGGCGCCACCTCCCAACAGCTGGAGGCTATTCACACTAGGGAACACCACACCAGGCATCCTAACCTATCCCTGGGACCGCTCAGTCAAGCCCCCGCTCCACCTCTTGCTCCCATTGGTCCTCCAACATTTATAGTTCCTGTCTGCCCTCTCCTTCCTCGCTCTGCATAGTTTTCCTGTGGCTCTTGTAGTACAGAGGTTTATGCCTGGCTCTCTTTTGTATTGCAGCTCTCGCTCCAGTCCCTGCCCTCGTTTGATACCCTTGGATTTGATCTCGGCTCTCGTTAGACGTTGTGTACCTCGCTACTCCCTGGACTCGGCTTTGGACCTCACTACGCTGCTCTCTCCTGCCCTTGACCTACGGCTTTCGGATCTCTACCCTCGGACCTCTGGCACCCCGGACGCGGCAAGTATCAGGCTAACCCTTCCTCACCAGGCCCGGCAACGCATTATACCACACTCCGGGCACGCCCTCACTGCTGTGGGTGCGTGTTATACCCTTACCCACCTCAGTACTGGGGACTGGCCAGGTCTGCGGGCAGTCAGCGTTACAGGAGGTCAGCTACCGTCTGGCCCCCTGGTTTACTCCTCTCTGGCAAGAAGAGGGGTTTCGGGGGGGGGGGAGAGAGTTTTCAAGTTCTCCTGCAGTCTTCTGTCAACAGCGGTCTAGGGTCCAGTGCCTTCCTGGGTCAGAGAGACTGGCGCCTGTGTGATCGCTCGAGCAGTCCAGGGTGTCTCCCTGGACCAGAGATCCTCCTTCAGTCCCTACTGCAGGGTTTTTAAAGGCTGCTGATGAGCCAGGTGGAGACTGATGAAGTGCTTCAGGCTGCAGATTAGCCAGCTTCCCTGCTGGACTCAGTAGCTAATGATAGGATTTTCCATCAAAGCCTTTATACAGGGACGAGACCCTGTCACAGTATCCTAAATATTAAGGACGGGCGGGTTTGAAATCCAAACTTCGAGGTATTCCAGACAAAACGTGAGAGAGGCTTCTTGGAATCATTGTTTGTTTGTTTTTGTTTTGTAATAAAAGTGGGACAACTTTTCAGGGAAAAAAAACTTGTGAACTTTTGGAAAAAGTTTGAAAATGCTAATCGGTTTGCAGCAAATGTCATTGTTTTTTTTTTACATTCCATCATTTACAAAACCAGTTGAGTTCCAGCAAACCCAAAACACGAGTGACAAGTGTCTATCCTTACTAAATATGGAAATATGCAAGGTAATTTGCAGCAGGCATGAACATGGGCAGAGTGTGGTCCCTCAGCGTCTCCCCTGCTGAAATCCCTCTCCTGGTTTCATATCAAGTCCCGGATCTCACACTCAATTCTCCTCACTTTTAAAGCTTGAAACTCTTCTGCTCCTCCTTACATCTCCGCTCTAATTTCTCACTATACACCTTGCGTTCTGCTCAAGGATGTCTTCTCTTTACCCCTTTTGGGTCTAAAGCCCTCTCCCATCTTAAACCTTTCTCACTGACTGACCCACACCTCTGGAATGCCCTTTTCCTCAATACCCGACTAGCACCCCCTCTATCCACCTTTAAAACCCATCTTAAAACCCACCTGCTTAACGAAGCATATGTGTAGCTCTGTGGCTGATACTTTACACCTCATATATATGTAACCCTGCTTCCCCCCTTCCCCCAGACTCTACGGTGGTGTCTAGGGTGCATGAGGGCAGATTACATGCGGTGTGGTGCGTACCTGTGAGGAACAGTAGGGCCTGAGCTTCCCGCGATCTTGTGGGGGAGCCAGGCCCGGGCTTCTGGGGTGGTAGCCTCCATGATCTCTTAGTGGTGCAGCGAATCCATCTTCTATACTCCCAGGAATATGGGACAGGGCCGGTATAGAAGAACCCCTTGGGTCCCAGGGTAGTACTTTCCAAGTCACACACAGCCTTTACGGATGAAGAATAGTCTCTTTATTTGACAAAGCAACAATATCCCAACGATAAGGGCATCCAACAGCAGCAACACAATAGCCAGGACGGGTTATACGCCGCTCGGCTTCGCCCAGATACTTCCTCCTCTCCTTCCCTCCAAGTCGCTCCTCCGGCAGGATGGTCTGAGCTAGGGCTTCAATACCCCGTGGCCCACCACCGAGGTTAGCCTCGCGGTGGGTCTTGGATCCTCCCCATCACCCCTGGCAGCGGGGGGAGGGCATTGTTCCACCAAGTCTATAACTCTATCAGCTCTACTAAAGGACGCTGATTCCGCTCTGCTTTCGCCTGCACTCTGCGCAGGGGAAACGGTAGGCCCCTCCAAATCCTCAGACCGATCCGCAGGATTTCTTGACTCATGGCCTGTTAGCGGCACTGCATACTCCCGGCATAACTAACCGGCAACTCCAGACTCTGACTAATCTCGAACGAAGAACACACTACTCACCGGAGCTGGCTGCTAAATATAGAGCTAGCCCCGCCCCTCGTGATGTCAACAGGACCTCCCCTCGTGCTCACGCCTGCAGCAGAGTCCAGGCCTGCGTCTATCATTCAGGATAGGGCTATTAAGGGGGAAAACCCAGGATGATTACTGGTGCCTGATCTTAACAGGACTTACCACAGCAGAAGGAAGATAGGTATAGCCGGTGCTGTTTACAGGGGGCTACATATAAATAAGATAAAACACTACAATAGCTGATAAAGTGAACTGATGTCCCAAAATTCTATTCTGTTGTAATCAGCTTGATCACTTAGAGTTAGTTGAATCAGCTAGCGTTCTTGCCCGCAATAACAGTAATATTATACTGTTACCAATTTAAAAACACATATATAAAAAAATGTGTACCATGTAAAATAGTTAATGTCCAGTCCAATTCACAAAATGGGAAATGCAGCTCCTCCAAGATGGATCCAACCCTCGAGTCCAAGGCAACCACAAAGTTAAAAGAAGGAAAAAAGGGCGCAAGACCCATAGTGCAATATGTAAAGTTTTAATGCTAAAAAACACAGTTAAAAACACTTACAAGACGTAAGTAGATAAGAGGCACATCTAGGACGGTTAATCCGAAACTTCAGCAAGCTGGGATAGCCTCAGTGTCCGTCTCTTGCGTGAAGAGAGCCTTAGTCCCAGACACCCTCCTCCCAGGTTAGGCGTTACTCCACTCCTGCTTCCGCGTCACGTGCGCTCGTGACGTCACTACGTTCGTGTTCTCGCGTCGTCACCCTAGGGGCTGCGCTTAGGGCTGATGTGTTGTCTCCGGCAGTCTGACAGATCAGACTTAGGATCCTCCTGCTCTGCTTCGCAATTCAGCAGCCTTGGTAGATACATAACGTGCTGTATCTACCAAGGCTGCTGAATTGCGGGCAGGGGTAGGGGGGGGTGAAGGGCAGGGGTAGGGAGGGGTGAAGGCAGGGGTGGGGGGGTGAAGGGCACGGGTAGGTGGGGCTGAAGGGCAGGGGTAGGGATGAAAGTGATGCACAAATTGTTGGCAGCAGTAAAATGTCCCTCTCCACACACACACACGACGGGAGTGAGAGGTGGTGGAGAGTGGGACTGGCGCAGATCCGAGGAGGCTGCTTGGCCCCTCAGCGGCCGGGGAGATAGCACCGGGGAGGTAAGGGAGCGCCGGGGAGGTAAGTGAGCGTTGGCGGCTTGGTTAGGAGGGCCGTGCCGAGCTTCCCCTCCATCCGGGAGCCGGTTGAGAGCGAGGGGGGAGGAGCCTGAAGTTGGCGGCTGTGGCAGGAGGGCCGCGCCGCGCTTCCCCTCCGTCCGGGAGCCGGTGCAGGGCGGCGCACGTGATGGGGGGGAGAGAGAGAGTGTGAGAGAGAGAGAGAGTGAGTGTGTGTGTGTGTGTCCTTTGGCCCGTCACTCCGCCTCAGGCCAATGAGAGGTGTGCGGGGGCGGGCAGGCCAAGGAAGCCATCTCATTGGCCTGAGGCGGAGTGACGGGCCAAAGGTCCAATGTGATTGCCCCAAGGGACAGGTAGACACAGGACAGACAGACAGGCATACAACGGTTTGAGAAATATATATATAGATACAGTAAGTATTTAACTATATCATTTGTCATATTAGACATAGCACTGGGGCTCTCTGTCATTACCAAGTAATTATTATTATTATTATTGAAGTATTTTAATTTTGTACTTATTACCATATATGTTTTGTCAATTGGATGTAGCATTGGGCACCCCTGTCTTTTGTTGTATACATTTGCCACGCCCAGTAGCACTCTTTTTTGACATAAATATATATTCATGATGTAGAAGTAGGGTGTAGAAGTTTGAGCTGGCTGGGAATGTGTGTTAATCAATTTCTGACTGGTAACAGTTGTAATGGAGGAGGGTGGCACCTCCCCCCAGAGCTCACTCCTCCTCACCTTTTTAACTTGGGAGGTCTTTTCTCTTCGCTGCAAGAACAGAACCTACTATGGTTCTTTCCCCTCATACAGAGGTAAAGGGGAGGGTTCACAGTGTAGTGTAGGACCTGCATTTTTGGTTATACCTTGATGTTTGGTATGCAGGGTTATGACGCTTTGGCCAAAGGGTTTAACTAAATAACCAAGTAATTATTATTATTATTATTATTGAAGTATTTGAACTTTGTACTTATTACCATATATGTTTTGCCAATTGGATGTAGCATTGGGCACCCCTGTCTTTTGTTTTAAATATATATGGTGTTGTGGTTTGAGCTTTCAGTGGAGTTGTGTAACTCTGTAACCAATTTGAGGTGTTTCTTTTCTACTTTCAGTCCAATGTTCTTAATTATCCTCAGCAATCGTGCAATCCCAGCAAACCTCCCTCACAGGTCTTTGATGTCTTTCTTTTATCCCCCTTTGAATGGGGATGTTCTCTCCCCTCTTCCCTGTGTAACACAAGGAGCTTTTACAATTTTGGCATGCTGCAAATATTTAGCAAACTGCTGATGTCACCGAGACTTCGACGTGTGAAAAAAGCTTGCAAATGAGTCTAGCACATTTAGAAGTGTTTCCAACATCTGTTCACTATGAGAGAGGGATTTTGTTTCAGAATAGATAGCATGTTCGTCTGTTCCTTTACAACAACAAAAATACGGACATGCGTGTGTTCAAATTATTCCTGTTAATTCTGTGTGGACAGCGCTGCTTTTAAATTAGGGGCAGATTTGACAAGCTTCCCCAGGTCTGGCATACAATGCGGACCAGTATTGTCCATAATGGACCTACAACACCAGTACACCAGCTGGAGGAGGCACACTGCTTCTTATTACGCTCTGTCCCGCTCCAGACTAGAAACTGAAAGGGGTTACGTGGCCCTCCCCTTGTTCTCCAGGTAACCATTACACGGTTTCTCGAAAGGTGATTAAATAGGCCTCCCCAAATTCCTTGCTGATGCCCAATCATCTATGTCGGAATCAGGGGAACACATGAAATATGGTGTACAAGTAGCAGCACGTTCCACTAACGTGAGGGTTACCCCCGATTGGCTCACTGTGTAGGAATATGTTGGTCGCCATCTTGGATTTGGAGCGGGGACATTGTAATGATGTAGTGAGCTACCTGAGCGTAGCTCTATCTTTGAGTAAGGAAAAATACCTCTCTTGGTTGGACAGAAAGTCTATGAGAAGATAGGTACAGAAGTTGGATTGCTAGGAACCACTAACTATACATATTAGGATTGTGTAATGTTCTAAGCCCAGCCTTCTTCTCTTGCATGGCAATAGGGCGGAGACTAAATGTAGCCCCCTCTTTGGGGACTACTAGTTCTGTAAAGGGGTTGAATGCCTTAACTGCGTGATGTATGATGATGACAACGTAAAGATACATATAGCCGCCCTTTATGTTCTAGAAGCAGGTTCTTCAGAATTCTTACTAGGGTCCTCACTGTGAGTCCTGTACATAAGTTTTTGTGTGTATAGTCGTGTATATTAAGATGTGTCCTGTCAACGTTTGTTGTTCTCAGTTAGGACCATGTCCCCTTTAAGCTAGCACCTGTTAAATGAATGAGGACCTTAAGTTGTGTCCTGGTCTCTTAGGATTGCCCCTACCTCAGCCTGGCTATCACTGGGTTGCCAGAACTGCCACCTGCATTTATATGCTGCATCATTGCCTCATTGCCAGCGGTCCCCACTACATTCTTTATAATGGGCCCTCAAGTTATGTACCCCCCTTGAATAGGAGTGAGAACTGCCAGGGGATGAAGTCTAGAATACTATTGTTTGCACTAGTTCCGTTCAGATTCACCGAATGTCAACAAAGCACCTTTTATTTTATAATAACAGCATGTTCTTGTATAGATAGCGCTGCCAGTTTTACGCAGGGCTTTGCAGAGACATTTTGCAGGCACAGGTCCCTGCCCCGTGGAGCTTACAATCTATGTTTTTGGTGCCGGAGGCACAGGGAGATAAAGTGACTTGCCCAAGGTCACAAGGAGCCGACACACGGGAATTGAACCAGGTTCCCCTGCTCCACACTCAGTGCCACTCATGTCTTTACTCACTGAGCCGCTCCTCCTCTAAAAGTTCCTGGCGCCCACTTTTTTCCTATCTGCTTATCCACACCCAATCTGCACCTACCCAGCACCCTGCAAAGGCTTGAGAGACTGATCACTGCCATTGTATATATAGCCCCTCCTCTGGGTACTACTAAGTAATGTAAGGGGTTAATGGCCGTAATAGGTTAACCGTGGGGGATCACTATGTTAGTGCCCCTTCCCATCCAGTGATGGTTTGTCATACAATGTTGTAGGCCTCCCTTTCACATTGTACTGCGCCATGGAATATGTTGGAGTCATAAAAGATAACAAAAGTAAAAGAGGAGCGCAGGAACTACCATACACGCAGCCGGTCTGGCAACACCAGGGCCCACCGCCTTTAGGGGTCCATCCTCCACCGCGCTGGCACGCTGTTCCGGCACTTATTTTAATGTTTGTAACACCCCCCTCCCCTCACACCCCCTCCCCGGGCCCTACCTGTGGTGTGAAGCCATACCAGGCGGAGGGAGTATATCCAGATGGTCCAAACACAGAAGTTAGGCCCCACCAGAAGTCCCCAATCACCGCCTGGGAGGGCTCCCTCCGTCGTTGCCACTGCGCCCTCTCCGCAGGTACGGGCACCCCGGGCGGATACAGGGGCCTAGTTCCACCCCAGTAAAAGAGGATCGTTTTTGGGTGCGCCGCTGTTTTTTTTTTAAAGGTTGGATCCATGCTGGGACTCCGTTACATGCATTAAACATCACTTTCCTCGGCAATCAGGAACAGCGTAACCTCTGGGGAAAATATCTATTTGTACAATGGCAAAATGATTCTTTGTTATCGCCGCTTTTCAAAGGACAGCGGAGGGCGGTGGAATTATTCCACATATCACTTTTGCCTTCCCATTAACTTAAACCGCACCGGTAGAGACCTTTATCAGGGTTAAAAAAAAAAAAGCCGGCAGTCCAAAAAATAAAATATATCAGCAATCTTCTTTTCTTGTAATTTGCATGTAAATAAGATTGCTTAAAACCCACCAATTAACGGCACAGAAATGCCGCATGAAAGAATATCTTTCCATAGATGAAGTCTGGCTTTGGGATACTTTTGTAAATTCCTGTCTTTAGTCTCATTTTAAAACACAAGTGAAAAACCCTCGCTCAGCCTAAGCTATATTTTGTGATGGTGCAGTAGGTGCAAAAGGAGGGGTAATGTACACGCATAAACCACCAAAAGACAAAAACAGGAGCCCCTTAATTAACTGCACCCAGTACCAGCTGGGGATGGGCCAACCAATCCAAAGCCGTTCCCCCAGAATTCCGCGCATTGTTTTGACCGAATCCACCTCCCACCACTAAAATCCATCTGCGGATTGGATACTAAAAAATCCGAGCGGATTAATCCGGATCCGCCATTGGATACAATCTGGATGGATTTTTAAGAAGCCGCACTCAGATTCCATATTACATAGTAGTTACATAGTTACATAGTAGATGAGGTTGAAAAAAGACGTACGTCCATCAAGTTCAGCCTATGCTAAATGTAGACGACAGATATTTTACCCTATATCCGTACTTACAGTATATTGATCCAGAGGAAGCAAACACAAACCCCAGTGACACATCATCTGATGATATCTCATAAGGGGAAAATAAATTCCTTCCCGACTCCAAGAATTAGCAATCAGATTACTCCCTGAGTCAACATCCTTCCCGTGTTTACTTATTAGTTATATCCCTGTATACCTTTCCTTTCTTAAAAGATGTCCAACCTTTTTTTGAACATATCTACTGTATCTGCCATCCCAGTCTCCATGGGTAATGAATGCCACATTGTAACTGCCCTGACAGTAAAGAACCCTTTCCTTTGTTGCTGGTGAAATCTCCTTTCCTCCAACCTTAAGCGATTGATATTGAATCAGAAATCTCTCTTTCATCCCACCGCGGATTATTCATTCGCCGTGAGGAACCTGACGAAGCATCACTGCGAAACGCGTAGTTCCCTGCCGGAGCCCATTACCTGAAGGACCCAGCCAGCCTGTTGACATCCGGTAAGCCCTCCCCTTCCGGTTCCCGCCATCGGACGCGGTCACGGGGGATACACCGGTCGGAGGAGCGCCATCGGACGATCAGGCTGCAGCTGGGCTATTGCTAAAGCTGTATTTGAGCGAAAAACCCGTGCGCTGACCAATCCACCGATTCTGCCGTGTGGATTGCCGTTGATGGAACCGGTCGATCCGAGGCGCATCCAAAGCCAAAACAAAAATGGTGCCCATCTCTAGTACCAACAGATTTGAAGAGAATACAAAACGTAACTTTGACTTCATGGTTAACATGATAAAATGAAACAAGTAGGGGGGGCTTTCTTTGATTACAACTTTGCAATGGCCGTTATAACTGTTTCCTAGTGGCCATAACTTATGATGGAATTATGATCTTGTGTTCAAGTACAGAATGCCACTGGCTGTGTTGATCTTGTTGGAGCAAACTTGTTTGCTCGCTCTTCGACCCCTACTCAATAGGCTGTCAAGGTGCTTCCCCCCACGCTAGAGAAGATTTTAGGCCCATTGGGCTTCACAGCATGATGGATAGCGCCTTCTATTAACTTCTATTTCAAGGGTTACCCATCTGCAGTCCTCAAGAACCCCCAACAGGTCAAGTTTTAAGGATATCCCTGCTTGAGCACAGGTGCCTCAATCAGTGGCTCAGTCATTGCGATTGAGCCACCTGTGCTGAGGCAGGGATATCCTTAAAACCTGACCTGTTGGGGGGTTCTTGAGGACGGCAGATGGGAACCACTGTTCTATTTCATATGTTGTTCTATCCCAGGCTCACTGTGGATTAATGAGTAGAAACAGGCAGCTAAACTCATCTCCTTCTCCAGCACACAGAGTCCTTCTTGAGTTTCTGAAAACTTTATTGGAGAGTACAAACAGAAAACAAAAGGGGACTTGGGGGTAGCAGACTAAAGGGAAGGTAACAAAACAAAGCTATTCCAAGGAGAGCAGTGAGGGAAGAGCCACTAACAATGGCTGCTGGCTTGAAAAGGAAGGGGCTACAATCTGACAAGCAGGAAATAGGGGCTAGGACTGCACCAAGTGGCAAGGGGAGGAGGGGCTGCCCAAGTCAGAGGAGAGAAGGGGGGTTGCCAGGACAACAGTATAAACCAGGAAGTGGCCTGAAAGAGGAGACAGAACATATGTTCAACGGGAGAGCTCATGGCTTTCTCCTCCGAGTACCCGCAGCGTACCCAGATTCACTATAATCATTATTGCATGTCACTTTGAAAGCAGTTCCCGGTCAGCCTAGTTTTCAAATACTCGAATTTCTCCTTTAACACTGCTTTCTCGCAGAAAAATAACACTGTCAGGCATTTAATCAGGATAATGACAGGAAGGTTATTAATACTTAATAGGTAGTTTTTGTACCGTGCTACTGTGTGCAAATGCCAGCTATGTATGCATTTATCCCCCCCCCCCCACCCCCTCCTCTCCCTCGCACAAAAGAACAGAACAATTCTCCCAAACTTTGAGCCAGAACAGTTCTAACTTTCTACAGGCATCTGCAGAGCAATCTTGCACATTTCCTTGACATGGGCTGTGGGAAGGAGTCATTACCGTGCAGAATATGTCATCCCTATTATAAATAGTCACCAGCCACATCAAACCTTGAAGAGACGAATGTTGCAGAGGATGTCATTAGAGATTAGGCACCCAACCACAAAGTTGTCTCCTTTTTTTTTTGGCAAGGATTGTTCTAGAGGTGGTGGGAGTCACTCCCTGCAGACTCCGAGCAGAGAGAGCAGTCAGCGGGAGGTGTTTGCATTAAAGTGTAGTGCTATGTGCAGTATATGTATCTTATACTATATTAGTGAAAGCACTGTATGTTTGCCTGCCTGCCTGCCTGCCTGCCTGCCTGGATGTCCGGTGTCCCTAGGGGAAATCTGATTGGTCCCTTGGCCCGCCCCCGCACACCTCTCATTGGCCTGAGGCGGAGTGACGGGCCAAAGGACACAGGGACACAAACACACAGGGACACACACACACACAGGGACACACACACACACACACACACACACACACACACACGGACACACACGGACACACACGGACACACACGGACACACACACACACACGGACACACACACACACACACACACACACACACGGACACACACACGGACACACACACACACACTGTTACATACATTAGCGGGGCTCACAGTTAGCAGCACCCGCGCGCACCTCCTCCTCTCCCCGTGTCTCCCGCGCTTTCACCCCGACCCCCCCCCCTCCCCCGGCGCAGCTACATTCAGCGGGACACACACACTATTATTACCCCTTCAGCGCCCCCCCCCCCACCCAGTGTCAGCGGCCGTGCGAGACCCCCCCTCTATATCTCCCACCTCTCCCCCCCCCACACATATACATGCCCCCCCCTCCCCAGCGCTACAACTCACACCTCCCCGGGCGGGGGAACAGCCAGTGGCCAGGCAGGCTGCCTCACGGCGCCGAGTGCCCAAGATGGTGGCGCCCGGGACACAGCGGGGGAGCGGCCACAACACGCTGCCTCCCGCCTCAGATCCACGTGGGACCTGCCGGATGGGTGAGTGAGCGGCCTTCACCTCCCCTCCACCCCCCCTTCACCCCCCCTCCACCTCCCCTCCAGTGTCAGTGTCTCCCCGATACCCCCCCCCCCCGGCGCCGCTACAGTCAGCGGGGGAGCGAGCGAGCGTCCGGGACACAGCGGGAGAGCGGCCACAACACGCTGCCTCCCGCCTCAGATCCACGTGGGACCTGCCGGACGGGTGAGTGAGCGGCCTTCACCACCCCTCACCCCCCATCATCTCCCCTCACCCCCTTTCACCTCCCCTCACTCCACTTCTCCCTTCCACCCCCCTTCACCTCCCCATTTACCTCCCCCCCCTCACCTCCCCATTTACCTCCCCCCCTCCACCTCCCCTCCACCCCCCCCTTCACCACCTCCCCTCCACCCCCCCCCTTCACCTCCCTTCCACCCCCCCCCCTTCACCTCCCTTCCACCCCCCCCTTCACCTCCCTTCCACCCCCCCCTTCACCTCCCTTCCACCCCCCCCTTCACCTCCCTTCCACTCCCCCCCTTCACCTCCCCTCCAACCCCCCACCTTCACCTCCCCTCCACCCCCCCTTCCCACCGCCTCCCCCCCCCTTCCCACCGCCTCCCACCCCCCGCCTTCCCTCCGCCTCCCACCCCCCGCCTTCCCACCTCCTCCCCCTTCCCACCACCTCACCCCTCCCCCCCTTCCCCCCCCCTTTCCACCACCTCCCCCCCTTCCCACCACCTCCCCCCCCTTCCCACCACCTCCCCCCCCTTCCCACCACCTCCCCCCCTTCCCACCACCTCCACCCTCCCCCCTTCCCACCACCTCCCCCCCTTCCCACCACCTTCCCCCTCCTCCCCCTTCCCACCACCTTCCCCCTCCTCCCCCTTCCCACCACATCCCCCCTTCTCTCCCTTTCCACCACCTTCCCCCTCCTCCTCCTTCCCACCACCTCCCCCCTTCCCACCACCTCCCCCCTTCTCCCCCTTTCCACCACCTCCCCCCTTTCCACCACCTCCCCCCTCCTCCCCCTTCCCACCACTTCTCCCCTCCCCCCCCTTCCCCCCCCCGCTCCCCTTCCACCCCCCCGCTCCCCTTCCCCCCCCCGCTCCCCTCCCCCCCCCCGCTCCCCTTCCCCCCCTCCGCTCCCCTTCACCCCCCCTCCGCTCCCCTTTCCACCCCCCCTCCGCTCCTCTTCCCCCCCCCTCCACCTCTTTTTACCCTTTCCCCTCCCACACTTCCACCCCCTCCTCTAACCCTTCCCCCCCTCCTCTAACCCTTCCCCCCCTCCTCTAACCCTTCCCCCCCCTCCCTTCCCCCCCTCCTCTAACCCTTCCCCCCCTCCTCTAACCCTTCCCCCCCCCTCCTCTAACCCTTCCCCCCCCTCCTCTAACCCTTCCCCCCCCTCCTCTAACCCTTCCCCCCCCCTCCTCTAACCCTTCCCCCCCCCTCCTCTAACCCTTCCCCCCCCTCCTCTAACCCTTCCCCCCCCTCCTCTAACCCTTTCCCCCCCTCCTCTAACCCTTCCCCCCCTCCTCCACCCCTTGCCCCCCTCCTCCACCCCTTGCCCCCCTCCTCCACCCCCTCCTCCCCTTCCCGCCGCCCTTCGCCTTCATGCCCGCCTTACCGCCTCCCCACCCCCGCCTCTGCCTTTCACCCGCCCTTACTCCGGCCGCCTCTGCCTTTCACCCACCGCCTCACAGCCGCTGCACGCACTCAACAGACACCCGCTACACTCGACACATACCTGCCGCCACACACACCTGCTGCCTCCCGCCCCTACCCCCTGACATCACTGACCCACCGCCTCACACCCTAGCAGGACCCCCACTCACAGACAGCACTCACAACCCACGCGCCAGCCGCCGCCTCACACCCTTGCAGGACCCCCACTCACAGACAGCACTCACAACCCACGCACCACCCGCCGCCTCACACCCTAGCAGGACCCCCACTCACAGACAGCACTCACAACCCACGCACCACCCGCCGCCTCACACCCTAGCAGGACCCCCACTCGCACACAGCACTCACAACCCACGCGCCACCCGCCGCCTCACACCCTAGCAGGACACACGACTCAGATTTTTACATCACTTATGGCACCAAAATATACATTGTACTGTGGTGTGGTTACAATAAACCATTTTTATACAACATCGTATTACATTTTCTTCCATCTTTCTTTTCAATATTATTATCCAACCTTTACAACAAACCTATTGTTCCACGATTTATAAATAATACTACCTATTACGCATTTACATCCCGGGCAACGCCGGGTCTCTCAGCTAGTATATATATATACATATGTATATGGAGAAGTGAGTAAAGACACTGACTGGCACGGAGTTTGAAGCAGGGGAACCTTGTGACCTTGGGCAAGTCACTGTATCTCCCTGTGCATCAGGCACCAAAAACATAGATTGTAAGCTCCACGGGGCAGGAACCTGTGTCTGCAAAATGTCTCTGTAAAGCGCTATGTAAAACTAGCAGCGCTATACAAAAACATGCTATTATTATTACTATTATTATTATTAATATTATGTATGTGTCTTTATTTATATAGAGCCAATAATGTACATAGCGCTTCACGTGACAATCATATAAATAACAAATAATATAAATAACACATAAAGGGGAGAAGTGCTTCAGACATAACAGTAACATTTAGGAAAAGGCGTCCCTGCCCCGAAGAGCTTACAATCTAATTTGAAGGCAGTTTATAGCTGCACCAGTTTACACCTTAAATGGGCAGTCCCTCCTAGGACCAAAGAGAACTAATCCCAGTGGCATGATTAAGGGGTCTTATCAGGGTAATTGATAACTTTTTAACAAAAAACTGACACCTACAGTGTTGCAGGGTACATGCAACTACACACGCGGGTTTCTTGACAAGGCTTATTTATTTAGCCTTAAAAGATATACAGCACACAAAACAAAAATAGCTTTTCATCAGCAAACAAAAGGAAAAAATAGCTTTTCATCAGCAAACAAAAGAAAAATGGCTTTTTCTTCAGCAGACCAAACAAAACAGTTCTCTTTAGCAGACAGTCTAAAAATAAGGCAGCTACCCTTTTCTATGCAGGGGACAGACAGTTCATAATTCATCTACTTTGCTCGCAGACCTTGTATCAGTAATCTCTTCAGTAGCTTACTCCTCTCTCCTCAACAGCCAGCCCCCATGTGTCTACAGCCTGGGGTTTTAACACACCTTGATTAGGCAGCTGGGATCCAACTAATTGTCCTGAGTTTCCCAGATGAAGTTAACCTAGTCACTGCTGCACTGCAGACTAGACATAGGTTTTCCAGGCATATAGCTGATGGCTTTTATTTACCCTGTCACATACAGTATACGTCTTTTTCATGTATTTGCTAAAGTGAGGAGGGGATTGATTTCCTCTGGCTGCTCCCTTTTGTATGATGTCACTGTGTGATCAGCAAGGGCTGGTGCAGCCAGAGTCTCAACCCCCCGCCCCCTCCCCTCCTCCCCTTATCTTTATTGGCTCTTGATAAGGACAGAGGGAGGGGGGGGAAGGGGAAATAAATCACTTGATTGATAAACACTTCCCCATAAGAAACTCAACTGGCTGAGTATGTGGCATTGCACATTTAAACGTACAATATGTGTCAAATCACTTGGCGGCCCTTGGGCTAAGATCAAGAATAGGATCCTGGCTTGGTTGAGAAGCAGGACCATGAAGCCCAAGCTTTTAAAATTTCCCTTGCTCTCCGGGCGTAGCCCAACCTGGCGTGAGTCGGCCAGATGTCCTGGTGAGCCATTGTACAGAAGACCGCTCGAGACTGAGCTGGGTAACGGAGAGCCACCACTGGCTGAAGTCTCGGCTCTAAAGAGCACGGTTGGCTTGGTACCATGCACAGATACCTGAAGGACTTTTAGCCGGAAGGACCTTCAAAGACTTGACCGGAGCACAGAGGTCACTTCACTGATGCCGCTGTGCGTTGTCCTTGAGAGAACATACACTTGGGTTAAAGAAAAAAAGACATGTAAAACCCATAACCCATTGCGCTGGTTCTTAACCCATTGACTGCCTTGTTGAAGCAGCAGCACCGCTATTTTTCGCGCATTTCCCGACCCCTACAATAAACATATTCTTGCCATTTCCAAAGCTGTTTTTATTTCATTTTTTTTCAAATCTGGTCCTCCGTTCAGTAGATATCCTTGTTGGAAACATCACGTGGCTCGTTCTGTGTACGGTCGTCCGAAGGGGCCTTTCCAATGCTTATGACTGAGATCTGTGGCTGAATACGGCCTGAATGGCCACTTCGGTTCTACATATTCCAATAAGGCCCTAAGTGTCCGGGAGGTTAAAATGAGGCGCTCCCCAGGAGCCCAGTGTAACGGTTACCATGGTAACCTCAGAATTTGAAGCCAGAGATGAAGAAAAATCTTCATTTTTAACACCTCAAAAAATAATGATTTTATTTTTCTCTAAAGAGCAGGAGATACTAACATTATACAAATTAAAGTTATATAGGGGGGTTGCTGCTTTTACATCAAGGGAAACCTACAATTGAAAGCAGTTGATTGACCCTTTGAGTGCCAGAAAGGGGCTATGGTACCATAGGAGCGTAGATCACGATTTCCCCCTAGAAAACGCTCCGTACAAAGTCCATGATGTAGCCACAACGTCACGAGGCATGCAAAGGGTTACATACCGGCTATTTTTCTATGTTCTTCAGAGTGTTCTGTGGGGGAATAAAATGTAAATAGTGCATAAACTCTAGCAGAGAAGCTGGCATTAGTCCACGAGACACATCGAGCCCCCGGTCCAGGACTGGCTGGGAGTTTTGTATTGTATTACACGTATTTTCGAGTGTGTGAACTTTCGTGAACATTTTGCAAAAACGTGAAAGGAAGGAAAATGACGAAAAAGTTTGAGACATTTTCTCACCTCCCGACCCTACTAAATCAGGCTGCCATAAATTCATGGCCCTTATTCCATATGTGGTGAAGCATAACACGGATGCCCTTTTAGTTCCACTTATTTGAATTAACTTCTTCTCCAACACAGGGAAGCAACTTCTCAGGATATCAGATAGGTAGGCGTTCGCCAACGTGCGGAGAGAGGGTAGTAGAAGCCTACTACAGAACAGCATCCATGCAGTGGCATCAAAAGCATATAAGATAAAATTACAAGACTTAAAAAACTAAACGGGGGGGGGGGGAGAAGCAAATGAGACTGTTATAGCTTTAACTGTGTTTTTTCTTCTTTTTTTAATTTGTTTTGTTACTGTCGGCTTTAAATGTGTGAAGCGCTTTGAATATCATTGGGAGGAAAACACTATATAAATAAGTTATTGTAATATAAATGTATTATCATTAAGGTTAAGTAAGGAGAATGGGTCCACTAGGTGAACATGCAAACACTGCATTATATATCAGTAACGTTCTCTACATGTGAAGAAATCCCCCCGATAAAGGTGTGCTGGGTCCCCCATTATTTCTGTAGTGCTTGTATATTTGATGGTTCCTACATAGATTGGTTAGATCCGCGGTCCCCAAAAATATTTACACTGTGCTCCCCCTGCTAGAAAATATAGGAACCCCATATTAATAAATCTTATTGCCGACTCATCAGACTATCGCTAACAAAAACGGTGTGACCGATCCCAGGCAGTGTAGTGTCCTGAGCTCGTGGGGGGGACGGGACAGGGGACACACACTCAATAATGGCCCAAACTTCAGCACAGTATGTACGGACAACAAGGCTGTCACTCAGTGCGGGAGCTTCCAAAGTCACGCCCCACCATGCCTTGCAGTTCTCTCCTGCATGGTGAGTGTCGAGTCTGACCTCAGCAGACAAAACAATGGAGCAGAATCATCCGGAAGAAAATAAAAGGCGACCAACAAGAGAAGCAGGCGAGTGCCTCTCTCACCGTTCTCAAGATGTATTTACTGAACTACAACTTTTTCATAACTATTAACCCTATATTCTCCCACCCCCCACCCTCTTTATTCCTTCCAAAGTGATTTCAAAGGGATTTAGTATTCAACAATGTTATTGAATGAATAATCACCGTAAACAATATAATGTACACACAATTATTTTTGTGTACAGGCATACCCCGCATTAACGTACGCAATGGGACTGGAGCATGTATGTAAAGCGAAAATGTACTTAAAGTAAAGCACTACCCTTTTCCCACTTATCGATGCATGTACTGTACCGCAATCGTCATATACGTGCATAACTGATGTAAATAACGCATGTGTAACAGGCTCTATAGTCTCCCCGCTTGCGCACAGCTTCGGTACAGGTAGGGAGCCGGTATTG
>NW_027454512.1:0-44928 GCF_040206685.1 Ascaphus truei | reverse complement strand
ATATGCTCTTACAAATGCCTCCTATAGCTCCATATGCTCTTACAAACGCCTCCTATAGCTCCATATACTCTTACAAATGCCTCCTATAGCTCCATATACTCTTACACACTCCTCCTATAGCTCCATATACACTCACACACGCCTCCTATAGCTCCATATACTCTCACACACTCCCCCTATAGCTCCATATAGCTGGTCCTGGTTAGGCTCACAGATACAAGTGAAGCACAATAAGATCCTGGTGCCCAAGTTCACCAACGCTCTAGTCTGCTCCAAATATGTCTGATTCGTTTAAATGTAAAAACGTCCCGACACGGGAGCTGAATAAGAACACCCGTCGGAGTGTCCCGGGAGTCAGGTAAAGGTTCCAACCTCTGTCTCAAGTCTAAGGCTGCGTCCCCGCTAGCGCTGAGCTCGCTGAGCGGGCGGCACTTGGCGAGGTGACTTGCATATAAATATATATGCAAGTCCCCGCTCGCGCTCACCGGCGCTCTGCGCTTAGCTAAACAAAATTGTTATACTCTCTAGCGCGCTCAGCTTCCCCTGCATCGACCTCCCCTCAGCTCCCCCGGCGAGCGCTTGCGAAATTTTAAAGGACAACCCGCGCTCATGCTTGGAGAGCTCTCCAAGCATGAGCAAGCTCAGCGAAAGCAGGGACAAAGCCTGACTCCTAGATGGGACATGCCCAGCAGCGTGGTTTGGTCTTGTGCTTTTCACTGATGACCTTTGGGGAACTCCAGCAGCTGCAGAAAGTTATGGAAAGTTGCATAGTGGCATAGCAGTTACATAGTTACACAGTAGTTACATAGCAGTTACATAGTTACATAGTAGTTACATAGCAGTTACATAGTTACATAGTAGTTACATAGCAGTTACATAGTTACATAGTAGTTACATTTATTTATTTATAAAATGTTTTACCAGGGAGTAATACATTGAGAGTTACCGCTCGTTATCAAGTATGTCCTGGGCACAGTTAATATGACAAATAATACATGGTTACAAATACAGTTACATAAATGAACAGGGTATACATTACAGCAGGGCCCCGCTTCTCGGCGCTTCGCTTTTCGGCGATCCGCCGATACGGCGGCACCGAGAAGGGGGCCGCCATGTTGGATAATACGCCGCTTTCCGGCGATTTTCACTATACGGCGGTCCCCTGGAACGGAACCCGCCGTATACCCGGGGCCCTCCTGTATATACAAGACATAGCATGCACAGTTAGAGATAATATATATTGTAGGCGTATGTAACAGTTACAGACCAGATTAAAATGTGAGACAGCCTTAGTTTTGAAAGAACTTAGACTGGTGGCGGCTGTGAGAGTCTCCGGTAGGTTGTTCCAGGAGGAGGAACGGCCAGATACTTTGTTGAGCCTTGGGACAATGAACAGTCTTTTGGAGTCTGATCTCCATAGTTACATAGCAGATGAGGTTGAAAAAAGACATACGTCCATCAAGTCCAACCTATGCTAAATTTAGACGACAAGTAGGTTGAGCACGTTGTCTTTGTTGGAATGGGAGAGAGCCGGAGGATGGGCTCAGCACACCCCATGTTAAAAAAAACATGGGGAGAGAGGGGATGCATCATCTCCCAACCCAGTAAGTGCCTCAACCCTAAAATGATCCGGAAATGGTGCTTCCCGTCCAAACAATAACAAAATTGCATAGTAAAAAAAAAAAGCAGCTCGGGGATCTAAAATTGAAATCTGTGTGTTTACTACTCAAGCCGCTATGCAGAATGTACAGTATAACATTTTAATATTTTAGGCAGGCAATGAGGCAAGTGATTCATCCCGTCTAGACGCTGAAATGATTTTCAGACACAAAATTATTTGAAACGCTCGAGCAAATAAAACAGGCTTCGCCTCGCCTGCCTCCCAGATTAAGGGGATGTCATTTACTTAAAATGTGAAGCAAGACAGCACATAACCGAAGAAATTGGCTGTAAGAAAAATAGTCTGACACTTATCGCGTGTTTCCAGCGGGAGAAAGGAGTTATGTCGGCCGTCTGCCCCTTCTGACAATTGAGCTTCCTGCCAATCAATAACAAGAAGGTTTTCATTGTTGAGCGTTATCAAACTTCAGGCTCCCTTTGTTCTCGTGGCATCAGCTGAATCATTACACACGGTGATTGTCTCTCATCTTGGTGGAAGGACAATTTAAAAAAGACGAATTTGTTTTTTTTTTGTTTTTTTTCTAAACCAATTGATTGGTACGAGCGGCTACCTTACAAAGAGTTAATTATCCTCCAAGTAACAATTTTACTTGTTTGAATTCTGTGTATAAGAAATGAATGCACTTTTTCCCTTTCTCCAGCTCCGCTGGGTTCACGCCTGTCGGACACGTACGTTTATTTCACAAAGAAAAATAATAAAAAGAAAAATAAATAAATATATATATACACACACACACACACACACACAAACACACACACACACACACACACACGCGGATTTGACAAACTGTTATCGCCAAAGGAAATTGGATACATTTGGTTAAAATCCTCCGATTGCATTTATGTATCGTGGAGACATCAAAAAGTCTAAAAAATTAAAGGATAAATCTAAGAATGAAAGAGATGTAATTTATTTATTTATAACATGTGTTACCAGGAAGTAATATAATACATTGAGAGTTACTGCTAGTTTTCAAGTATATCCTGGGCACAGAGTTATGATGACAGATACATGGTTACATAAGTGAACAGGGTATCTATCTTATCTTATCTTATACTAGCTGAGAGACCCGGCGTTGCCCGGGATGTAAATGCGTAATAGGTAGTATTATTTATAAATCGTGGAACAATAGGTGAGTATTTGTTGTAAAGGTTGGATAATAATGTTGAAAAGAAAGATGGAATAAAATGTAATACGATGTTGTTTAAAATGGTTTATTGTAAACACACCACAGTACAATGTATATTTTGGTGACATAACAGATGTAAAAATGTGAGGCGTGTGTCCTGCTAGGGTGTGAGGCGGCAGGTGGCGCGTGGGTTGTGAGTGCTGTCTGTGAGTGGGGGTCCTGCTAGGGTGTGAGGCGGCAGGTGGCGCGTGGGTTGTGAGTGCTGTCTGTGAGTGGGGGTCCTGCTAGGGTGTGAGGCGTCAGGTGGCGCGTGGGTTGTGAGTGCTGTCTGTGAGTGGGGTCCTGCTAGGGTGTGAGGCGGTGGGTCAGTGATGTCGGTGCGTAGGGGCAGGAGGCAGCAGGTGTGTGTGGCGGCAGGTATGTGTCGAGTGTGGCGGGTGTCTGTTGAGTGCATGCAGCGGCTGTGAGGCGGTGGGTGAAAGGCAGAGGCGGGCGGAGTAAGGGCGGGTGAAAGGCAGAGGCGGGTGGGCGCGAAAGCAGAGGCGGGGAGGCAGGAAGGCGGCAGGAAGGCGAAGGGTGGTGGGAAGGGGGGGAAGAGTGTGGGAGGGGGGGAAGGGGGTAGGGTGTGGGAGGGGGGAAGGGTCTGGGAAGGGTGAAGGGGGTGGGAGGGGGGAAGGGGGTGAAAGGGTGGGAGGGGAGGAGGGGGGAGGGAAAGGGGAGGAGGGGGGATGGAAAGGGGAGGGGGGAGTGGAGGGGGGGGGAGGGAAAGGGGAGGAGGGGGAGGAGGGGGGAGGAGGGGGGAGGAGGGGAGGAGGGGGGAGAGAAAGGGGAGGAGGGGGGAGGGAAAGGGGAGGAGGGGGGAGGGAAAGGGAGGAGGGGGGAGGGGAGGGAAAGGGGAGGAGGGGGAGGGAAAGGGGAGGAGGGGGGAGGGAAAGGGGAGGAGGGGGGAGGGAAAGGGGAGGGGGGGAGGGAAAGGGGAGGAGGGGGGAAGGGGAGGGAAAGGGGAGGCCCGCCCCAGCACACCTCTCATTGGCCGGTGTGGTCACACACACACACACACATTCACCCTCACACCGCGTGCTCCTCTCCTAGATGGCCTACCACACGATGTGCAGCAGCCCAGGTAAGACAGTACACCCTGCGCCTCACACCTTACACCCTGCGCCTTACACCCTGTGGCTCACACCTCTCCTGCGTCACACCTTAAACCCCTGCCACAGAACACCCCTGAGCGTCCCGCCTCAACGGCCCAGGAACAAGCGGCGGAGCAGCCGGTCGGGGGAGTGCACCCTTACCTCGCGCCTCAGGCCAGGACTACACATGGCGCTTCCTGCTGCCGCCTGCACGCGCCTCCATTAGCCGGAAGACCCATCGGGGGAGCAAGCGGCCGGTGGGGGGGGGAAGCGGCCGAGCCGGGGGTGGGGGGTTTGGAGAGGCCCGAGCCATCGGAGAACAAGCAGGGGGGGCGGCCAGCCGCCGAGACAGCGGGGGAACGGATGCCCGGACGGGGGGGGCAGGCAGATACATAAATTATGACAATACATATGCCCCCTGCTCCCCCCACCCTCCTCCCCTTTCAGGGAGCAATCTGATTGGCCGGAGGCTGAGTGACAGACCGACGGACCAATCAGATTGCCCCTAGACACGGACATACAATGGTTTAAAAAATATAGATATAGATAGGCTTATGTAACAGTTACAGACCAGATTAAAATGTGAGACAGCTTTAGTTTTGAAAGAACTTAGACTGGTGGTGGCTGTGAGCGTCTCCGGTAGACTATTCCAGTTTTGGGGTGCACGGTAATTGACATTTTTATTTAAAAAAAACAATGTTGTGCCCGAAATTCTTTAAATACACTACAGGGACAACATTCAGATATTTAAAGATATACATTTTATTCTAATAAAATAACACACAGCTGCATGCATTTATTTTTTTCTTTCTCTGTACATATTACAACCACAATATCTGGCACGATAGAACATCAATAACATATTGACATACTCAGCATGATACTGTGTTTCAGATATAATACAATCGCAGGGGCAGGGCAGTGGCAACGGTCATGTGGACTAACACCGATCTCTATTAGGGCAGTGGCAACGCTCATGTGGACTAACACCGATCTCTATTAGGGCAGTGGCAACGCTCATGTGGACTAACACCGATCTCTATTACGGCAGTGGCAACGCTCATGTGGACTAACACCGATCTCTATTAGGGCAGTGGCAACGCTCATGTGGACTAACACCGATCTCTATTAGGGCAGTGGGCAAGTGGCATAATACTGATTTTTTTTATATCAGAGGGGCTCCCTTAGCAGTAGTGGGCATGGTCAGGTTTTTAGACCACCCCTCCCTTCTCATCGGGCGCTTCTACAAGTGGACCCTCTTGGAACCCTCATTGGCCAAATATTCAACCCAATGTTTGCAGGTGATACGGCCTATGTGCCATATCCGCACCAACTTGTCTACGTGGTCCTTCTTCGTAGTAAGGAGGGCATGGCCATGGTGGGTAATATTGGCCTTCCCTGCGTTCTTGAACCACTGGAGCCGAAGCATGTCCACAATACCCATAATCCCTTCTGGCACATGGGGATGTTCGTACCCCCACGTATCCCTCACTCTGTCCCATACACCCCTTTCACCTCTACTCAGACAAGATAGATTCTGACGGGCAGGTACCACCCCGGTAGAACCCATATCAAAGATTCCTCTTTAGGGGTCTCCGCCTCGGATCGTCCGGTTCCTTTGGCCCGGGAATTTCCACAGATCAGTCACAAAAAAAGTGAAATCTGCTTTAAATCTGTTCCCGACGCGTTTTTATGTTTAAACAAATAAAAAATAAAAAATAGGATTGAAGCAGAGGGTCTCTGGAGCTGAATCCCATTCATTTCCGTTCCGGGGACCCCCTGCTTCCTGAGATACTTACCTCTGTAGGGGGCGCCAATATCTCCTGCTAAGGTTTAAAGGTAGCGGTCAAAAGGGCCAATAGGAAGCCGGGACATCATCCCGGGACATTTAAACAGCAGAGACGTACCGACAGCACCTACGGAGGTGTGTATCTCGGAAAGCAGGGTTTCCTGGAGATAAATTGAATTGAGTTCAGCACCAAAGACCCCTGCCTCAATCCTAGCCCGGTCTTTCCTATGTATATAATGGCCAATATATACATAAGCAAGATAAGCTAAACCTGAAGTACAGTAGATGATGAAATTGTAATTAAAATACATTACAGTACATATTCAACCGGTAGTGGCGCATGGGTCAACTAGTCATGGGTTTCCATGACTAGCTAACCAAAAGAACTACAAAAGGGTTTTTATGAACAAAACTACACTACATACCCTCCCCTCCCCCCCCCCTGGCTACATTAATGACTAGTAACCCTGCACTAAGGGAGTGAAGGGGTGTAGGTAGTGTTGTTTTTTTAACCCCTTCACACATTAACCCCTTTACAGAACTAGTAGTCGCCAAAGAGGGGGGGCTACATTTAATATGCCCTGAAAGACACTACGTCACCATTTATCCAAAATACAGAGTATGGCCGACCCGAGGGCGAGAGGAGAACTCTCAACACGTGTCCAAAAAAAAAGGTATCACCTAATACCGAAGCATATTATCATTTATTGTGTACTATCACAACCGAACTAAGACGGCCACTTCTATGTAATGCAAACACACGCACACATACTGTATATACTGTATACTGACTTTTAGTGATAACTAAGGGCCACACTTTTAACCCCTTTAGCGTTACAAGTGACCACACTGCAGAGCAATAGGTTACAGGCCTCTCTGACGGTAACTATACCCCTGTTATGATTTTCTTCCGCAGCGGGGGTCAGGATGGAGGAGGCTTATTGAACAAAGCAGTTGGCGTTGCTGTTCTCCCAGACAACCTAGGCGTAGGAGTCATGTGCAGCGTCAAGGACAGAACAGCAAACTGCATGTGTGACTGTCCCATGGGATTCTGGGAGGGAACGGTGGGTGTCACTGTGCAAGCATGGAAACCGTGTGGTCCTTCCCACAGAAGGACAATGACCTGAACTGGTTTGGGATGGGGTCATTGGCAGGGCAAAAGCGAGAGAGCTGGTAAAAATCCCCCACCCCCCCCCCCCACTTATGCTATGCTACTGAGTGGCGTAAAGATTAATAGCAATTTCCCCCAACAATGGGGGATCTATGGGTTGTTTCCCACCAACAAAGACACATTGATAGCCGCCTCCCATATCGCTGCCAGGAGATCTGTGCGGAGCATAGCAAAGGTTCATTTCCAGGGACACAGAGGATTTTATGGGATTTGGGGGTTAGGGGGGGGGGGGTCTGAGCCATATATGTATATTATTATAAAAAAAAAAAAATCCAACTGTTTATTTTCAGATTTTTATGGGGTACAGAAGAGAAAAGGAGGAACGTGATATCAGCGCCACGTTTGGGGACACAGAAGACGGCGTAGGGAAGATGAAGTCCCAATCGCGCATTATGCTATTGGGGTGGGGATACAGAATAAGGCGTTGGAATTACAACACCAAATGTTTCATTGCGATGGGCTAAGGGGAAGGTAGAAAGAGGAGAACAGAAGGAGGAGAGAGAATAAGGGGTAAGTTAAGGAACGGAGAGGCCTTTTTCTATCCACGGACCACGGCCCGGATACACACAGATAAGTGGCTTGCCTTGTTGGCCGCCCACGTCATATATGTAGTTTTTAAGGCTCAAGCCCTGCTACTTTTGGACGGGTCACCTTCCTAAACCCCCTTGTCACTTGATGGACATTTAACCATTTCGTTGCCAGTAGGCCATGCCATAGAAGTCCCTCTGGCACGGTAAGGCCGTGATTATACAAACAAAACGCCCGCGGCGTCACGACAAAACAAATAGTATGCTTCCCAGCAAAGCGCATATACCTGCCGCGACTGTCGCGCCGCTTGCGACTGCAATGCGGGTGACAGCTGAAGCGTGTCTGAAATTTGTTTTCTGGTTGCGACGGCCGTCCAATCAAAAAACAGATGCCCGCCGTGTCTCCCCTGCAATCGCGCACGGACGCTCGCGCGCGCATTGCGATGCGTGGGTATAATCGGAGCCTAAGAGTTAAACTTGTGTCGCTGGCAGGGAAGGGGTTAAAATGAATGGCGCGAGAAACACTTCCTCATACTGGTTACAATTATCAAAAGTTGGGACTTTAAAGCCGCTCATCCCTCCCTGTACTTTTCTGTACCAGGATGGTAACCAGGGGGTCCGCGTGTTCATTTCCGCTCTGGCGCCCCCCACCACTCCCCCGGTTCTTTAGATACAGACCGTTAGAAGTAGCACCGGTCCCCTCTAGCATTTACATGGGATTTAAATAACAGAGGGCGTTGCGGCTTCGTATTGGCCCGCGTGACGCGGGAGTTTGAAAAAAAACGCCATTTTGTTTACCCGGAAGCGGACAGGAATGCGCTACCCCCATCAATAATTACCTTAAAACAACCAGAGGGTGGGCGAAAATAGTGAGCTTCGGCTCCAGGATCCCTCTACCATCCATGTAACAAGAAATGGTGGGATACAAAATATCGGACACGGGAAACAACTACTTTAAAGCAGCAATTTTTTTCATTTATTCAGTACTGTCTGTAATACTGTCTGCATTTTTTTTTAAAACTCCTAATGCCTTGTTTAATGTGCTGATCATCCTTTTGTTTCTACAGCAACCATTTAGAAATGTATCCATATCCTCTTTTGAAACAGGCTCTGACAAGTACACCTTTTTGAGCTCTGCCCTTTATCAACAAAGTATCACAAACAGATATGTTGCTGTGTTCCCAACGGCAAACTGTCTATTACTCTGAAAGCTGTAACACCAATGTGTTACACGTAGTAATATAATGTTACATATCAGCTGCAGCATGTCACAGACTGGCAGCACAAAGTTAGAAGGCGGCCATTTCGTTAGGCACACATTCAGGATTTTGACAGATGTATAATAATAGGTTGCCAGCTTCGGTAAGAAGGTAGAATTATAAAGATAAGAAAGTTGAAAGTGCTGCTTTAATAATAAAGCATTATCCTACTCAATACAAAATATGTTTGTTTTTTTATGACACCAAATTGTTACAAACTTACTATCCAGTTATAAATCTGATTGACTGGCAAAAAAAACTATTTCCCAAGCTCACTAGCTAATTTCCTCAGAAAAAAAACACAAGGTTGGCTTTTTCATAGACCAGTCTGCTCAGATAAGGTGGGTAAAAAAAAAAACAACAGACGGAACCCCCAAGTACTCTAGATATTGAAGTATATGGATTATTCTTCATACACTGAATAAACCAAGTTAAACATGCCTTCCCTGTGAGCCCAAAGACTACGGAGACCAAATCGTAGTGGATTGGCTTCAGACCGCCACGCTTAACTGAAGCCGAGCGGTTTATCCCCTTAGGGGGTAGATTGCCTCTGTTTCTCCTATCTGCAGAACTCCTTACCAACCCCTCATCCCCAACCTTCATTCATGGAAAGAACAAGAGGATAAACAGGCCCAATGTTATCAACTCACTCATTAAAATGATGGGGTGATCCCAACTATTACTTATTTATAGAGGTAAAAAAAAGAAATGTAAAGGGAATATATATGTATTATATTATTTTTCACGTTAGTTCATGTCATTTTTGGATTATTTAAGGAGACATTGTTTCCCATCAGTGTATTTTTATTAGTTTATGTCTTGCTAATGGAGACCATACACTTGTTTGGTATTATACTTAATTTATTCTAGTTGATCTGGCTTGGTTACATATCAGCATTGTATTCACATTAACACCTATTAAATATAGTCTTATTTAGGACACATATAAGTTGTTACACTTTAAATTCTTACATTTATCAAATATATATTCACTAACTTGGTCCTGATGGGGATAATGTTCTCCTTTGTTTTAGGCGTATATTATTATCACATTGTTTCATTTCTGTGTGTATTAACTATATCCTCGTTTAATGGATTCAGGCCAGTGGCGTAGCAACAGTCTGGGGAAAGCCCGGGCCCGCACTCTTCAGGGGCCCGCACTCTTCAGGGGCCCGCTCTCTGCCGACCTGCTCGCTGACTGCACAATCGGCACTTGCCGGCAGCTCGTGCGCATGCGCAAACGGGAAAACTCTGATTGCGCATGCGTGGTTAGCACATTGTAGAATCATCTTCAAATGCTATACAAAAAAAACACAGGAATCTCCAAAGAAAGTAGATGCTAGAAGAGACCTCTTGATGCATGTCGGACTAGAAAGGGCAAATCGGTCCTCCAAAATGAGACTCCAAAAGGTCAAAACGACTGTCTGTGAGTAGGTTTCCTGGCTCTGCACTTCCGTAACCCGGGCTGTGCTGAAAAGCTGTGTAATGCGGCAGGCATAAACTTATAGGGGTCCCATGTTAAAATAGATGAGAAGTAAAGAGGGACTCACTGTGTGCGCTCATTTGCACGTGATTACCCAGAATCCCTGGCTGCAGTGTTTACTAAGCGATAATAGGGAGAGACAGGGTTGCAGACCTGTTTGAGACGTGTGCACCACACGTGGTATTTTGATTTGCTGTATCTGGCGGCGCGTGCAGCTAAATTCCCCGGTCTGCAGTGAGCTGCAGGGGAGGAAGACAGGTGGGGGGGCGTGACGGGGGCGCAGCCGTGACGTCACCCGGCAGGTTCGCCCTCATTGGCTGGACCGCCGGGGGGGCGGGGCCTAACGCTCCGTCGCGAGTCCTGCTCTCAATTTTCTTGAGAGCAGGAGTCTCTGTCAGCGCGGCGGCCCCCCCTCGCAGCGGCCCGGCCCCATTGGCCTAAGCCTTTTGGGCTGAACACCCTCAAGACTTGGACCCTCCCGTCAGGCCCGAGGAGGGAGCAGGAAGGACGTCGGAATCTTCGGATGAAGACGTCAAGTGTGACATCGGGACTCTTTCCGGCCTTTTGGCCGAAGAGGACTGACACTGGCCTGACCTCCGGGAAAAGACAGTCACAAGCGGAGCGCACTGGTACCCTTTGTGGACCACGAGCACGGTTTTTTTTTTAGGGTGAACACTTTCACCGCCCCGAGCTACAAAAAAAAAAGAAAAACAGTGCTGCGGACTTCCTTTAAAAAATATATATTTTTATATAATAATGTATATTTCGGTCGCTGCCGGAGTAGATAACCCCCTGTGGCCCGATGGGTCTGCGACGTGCGCTGCTGCGGTATGTTGCAGCCTCGCAGGCAGCGGAAAGTGAAGGATGAAAGGAGAGAAACATTTCCAGCAGCTGCAGGAGAAGTCTCCAGTGGCAATATTTCTTTGAAATGCTATTACGGATAATACTTTGGATGTGCTGACCTGCCGGCGCGCGGCTGAAAGTGGCGCTCTCAGCACAAACTCATTGTGTTACCTTTTTTTTTCATTCTTCTTCCTTTATTCGAAGTCTGGTGGCGTCTTTGGGCGGCGCAACTGGGACCGACGCAAAAGGTCGCGAGACGAATGAGCCGCGCGCCAAACGAAGAAACACCGGAAATATTATTATTGATTGATTTGTTAAGTGCCACCAAATTTCAATCATTCGAATGAGAGATATATTGTGTTGTCTGTCTTTATTTATACAGCGCCAAAAGTGTACTCAGCGCTTCACAAAGAACACAGTACGGGGAGTTATAATAATACAATAAGTGCAGCAAAAATCAGACAATAGGAAAGGAAATCCCTGCCCCGAAGAGCTTGCAATCTAAGAGGTTTGATGGGGAATTTACAGAGACAACAGGTAAGGGAATATATGTGGAATGGGACGTTTGGCCGCAGCTGGGTCGCCGCGAGCAACTCCTCGTTGCTGTTTAGTTGCAGGGGAAACCTCCACTGCAGCCGCTCTGCGGACGGCCGCTTCGACGAGGAGGTACGTTTTAGGGTAGGGGATTAGTTTTAATTTTAGGGTAGGGGTTAACGTTATGGGTTTTACTTTTAGGGTAGGGGGTTAGTTTTACTTTTAAGGTAGGGGGTTAACTGTAGGGGTATTAGCGGTTAGGGGGTTAACTGTAGGGATATTAGCAGTTAGGGTAGGGGTTAACTGTAGGGGTATTAGCAGTTAGGGTAGGGGGTTAACTGTAGGGGTATTAGCGGTTAGGGGGTTAACTGTAGGGATATTAGCAGTTAGGGTAGGGGGTTAACTGTAGGGGTATTAGCGGTTAGGGGGTTAACTGTAGGGATATTAGCAGTTAGGGTAGGGGTTAACTGTAGGGGTATTAGCAGTTAGGGTAGGGGGTTAACTGTAGGTATTAGCGGTTAGGGTAGGGGTTTAACTGTAGGGATTTTAGCGGTTATAGTAGGGGGTTAACTGTAGGGGTATTAGCGGTTAGGGTAGGAGGTTAACTGTAGGGGTATTAGCGGTTAGGGTAGGGGGTTAACTGTAGGGGTTTTAGTGATTAGGGTAGGGTGTTACCTGTAGGGGTTTTAGTGATTAGGGTAGGGGGTTAACTGTAGGGGTTTTAGTGATTAGGGTAGGGGGTTAACTGTAGGGGTATTAGTGATTGGGGTTGGGGGTTAACTGTAGGGGTTTTAGTGATTGGGGTGGGGGGTTAACTGTAGGGGTTTTAGTTATTAGGGTAGGGGTTTAACAGTAGGGGTTTTAGTGATTAGGGTAGGGGGTTAACTGTAGGGGTTTTAGTGATTAGGGTTGGGGGTTAACTGTAGGGGTTTTAGTGATTAGGGTTGGGGGTTAACTGTAGGGGTTTTAGTGATTAGGGTTGGGGGTTAACTGTAGGGGTTTTAGTGATTAGGGTTGGGGGTTAACTGTAGGGGTTTTAGTGATTAGGGTAGGGGTTTAACAGTAGGGGTTTTAGTGATTAGGGTAGGGTGTTAACTATAGGGGTTTTAGTTATTAGGGTAGGGGCTTTGGGGTGGGGATGCGATAAAATCCAGAAAACGGATTTGGGCAGATTCGCCCGTCTCTACTTAGCGTAAAGGGGTTATGGTTTATAGGCTAGGGGATAGCGTTAGTAGTAGGGGTTAACATTAGGGGTTTTAAGGTAAGGAATACGATTCCCTTAGCGGCGAAGCGGCCGGCGGCAGAATGTCATGGCCAAACTCCGGGGGTGATTTGGTGGCGGCCAAACGGCCACGACCAAGCATCCCAGGACGCGATATTGGGGGTACAAATGTGAAAAAAACTCATAAACGCAGCGGCGAAATTCAAAGCGTTTGGGGGTTTTTTTTCCCCCGATTCCCTGGGAAACGTTTCTCAAAGCCTCAGAGGGCGCACAACGTCGCCAAATTAGTAAGCGAGATATCGCCAGCGAGCGCAACGTGCCGCGTGCGTCTTAACTTATAGCGGCGGCGCCATTAAGCGCATCGAGCGGTTTTAGAAAATGTAGCAGGTTTGCATGTTGAATGAAAATGCAACGCGCACCGACGTAATGCCGGCGAATCGTCTGCGAACTCTGACTCCGACGCGCTTTTAGCCGCCACTCAAAATGGGCCCGTTGCGCACGGTCTGCGATCTCATGCGAAAGTTTCGAACGTTCATATGCGGGGGGGTGGGGGGGGAGGGGGGTTGGTAGAGAGTTATAGGGGAGGCGGTGGCCAACTCCAGTCCTGAAGGTCCAACAACAGGTCAGGTTTTGAGGATATCCCAGCTTCAGCACAGGTGGCTCAATCAGTGGCTCAGTCGAAGACTGAGCCACTGATTGAGCCACCTGTGCTGAAGCTGAGACCGATTGAGCCACCTGTGCTGAAGCTGAGACTGATTAAGCCACCTGTGCTGAAGCTGAGACTGAGCCACCTGTGCTGAAGCTGAGACTGATTGAGCCACCTGTGCTGAAGCTGAGACTGATTAGGTCACCTGTGCTGAAGCAGGGATATCCGCAAAACCTGACCTGTTGGTGACCCCTGAGAACTGGAGTTGGCCACCCCTGCTATAGGGCATATAGGAGGACCCCGAAAGAGCTACGGTCGCTCACTGTTCCAGGCTCGGGAGACCACACACTAGCTTCCAGGACTGCTCGAGTGCAACAACTTGTTTCCCCGGTCAACTGACCGAGGTGACCGGAGGTTGCACGGGAGGCTGCAGACGTCCTGCTCAGGAGTACACAAGCCTGCAAGAGAGCAGGTTCCCAGAGGGCTCGTCTGGGGGGAAACAAACGGGACTCCCTCCCTGTACCGAAACGAAGGACGGGTTGGCGGCTTTGCAGATGCACTGACCTTGACCCCTGCAGACGCACTTACAAGAACACCCTACTACTGTCTCTGTCAGTTCATCCCTTTTAGATTGTAAGCTCTGCGGGGCAGGGACTCCTCTTGTTTTGTCTGAAGCACTTATTCCCAATATGTCTTCTAATATTATGTTGCGTGTGTTGTAAATAACTATGGACCTGTATGGTGCTATATAAAGATATAGGTTGTTTTGCACTGCATTATGAGTGTATGGCAGCCTGTTTTTCCCCAGTCCGGGGAATCAAGGACTTTTCTTTCAACGCACTTTGTGTCTGAACTCCTTACTGACGCTACCTAGCAGGCAAGTCCGTCACCGGAGGTTTACAAGACCATGCTATAAAGCAGCAGTCCAAGCTGCCGTTATTTTTTATTATTTTCTCCCCCCTTTAATCTGTGCATCAATACAATCCACACAATGATAAGTAATTAGCTAAGTTGCCGATCGATCGGCGAAGATTTGGCTTGGGGGTTCACTAAATGGCTGTCAGTGCAGCAGAAGAGGACCAAAGATGCCAAGTTCTGTGAGGAAGATCATGTGACCAGGCAGACACTAGATACAATTGGTGCACTGCTAGAGAGAGGGCGGGGCTCATAAGGGGGTGTACAAGAGCCTGTTTCAGAGGGGGAAGGGGGTGTGACTTTGTAAATGGTTGCTATAGAAACAAAAAAATGCTTGTTACATTATAATACATTAAAATGTCATTCAGAGTTGTTTTTTAAAAAAATGCTACAAGTATTTTCTCATTGTACAGAACTGATTTATTTTAAATAAAACACCTTTAGGATATTGCTTGGACTGCAGCTTTAAAGGAATGACTCAAACTTCAGTTGGTGGACTTTCATTGAAGTTTGCGTGACCACGAATGAGTGAGGCTCCCTGGCGCTGCACGATATGATTTACAATATGAGGTATCAGCAAGGATACAGAACGCAGTAGTTAGAAGACAGCGCTTTTGTGAAAAACCAATAGGTGCCGGTACCCGTGGACGGCGCGGGGTCTCTTACCTTCTCCTGCTCCTCATCTCCTCCAGCGCCATCGCGTTGCCATGGCAACGGGGTGCCGTGAGACACCCCGTTGCCACGGCGAAGGGGCGTTGTGAGACATCCCGTTGTCATGGCAACGGGGGCGCCGTTAGACACCCCGTTGTCATGGCAACGGGTCGCCGCGTGCCGTCGCGTTTTCATGGCGACACGTTGCCACAAGGAGAACATGCCGGAGATGAGGAGCGGGAAAGAAAAGGTAAGAGGCAGTGAGAAAAAAAAAGAAAGATGGCCGTACCCTTTACCAAGACATCCCGTCACCAAAAAAGCTCTGCACATAAGTGAGATCAATCACGTACCTGCCAGAAAACCCCCGTGCGTGTTGTTTTCAGCGCAGCGCAAAGCCCTAGACTGCGGTCCCAGTGCAAGAGCGCCCGGAGGGGGGTGGGGGGGGCGGCGCGTGCACACGCGGTCCTAGGAGGGACGGAGAGGTTGCGACGGGAGGTGGCATGGTGGGGGGGGGGAGGGTTTGCGGGGGCGTGGCCATGACCTCACGCGGCTGGTTCGCCCTCATTGGCTGAACCGCCGGCGGGGGGCGTGGCCACGGCTCCGTCGCAAGTTCCGCACACAATTTTTTGTGTGCGTGTGGAATCTTTGCAGTGCAGCGCGGCGGCTGAATGTGCGTCGACGCATGTACTCGGCCCCGAGTGGCTGGGGGCCGTCACTGGGACCGCAGCCCTATTCTGCGTTACTGTACTTTCCCAGTTACTTTGCCTTGTATCAGGACAAACTTAGAGGCAGACTGCCCATGGTTAGCTCACCTGATCCTCCACCTGTACCTGTAGGACTGGAGGTACACCAAATGTTTGAGGGCCTGTAAGCCCAGCTGTACCTATTAAGCAGAACGGTTTGTTGTGTGTAGAAAGCTGTAGGTTAGAGCAGGCGTACGCAAACTTTTTTTTGTTTGCGCCCCCCCCTGTCTGCTTCCCCCCCACCCCCCCACACCCCTTACCTTTCCTCCGGCATCAGCGGTGTCATTTGAAGTTGCCATTTGACGCTGCGTTGTCACGGCGACACGTCGTCAGAAGCCGTCGGAAAGAAGGTAAGACATACAGAAGCCTTGCGTGCTCCCCCGGCATTTAATTTAAATGTTGTGGGGAAGAGCGCAGGGGCCATCGGAAGCGCCGCGTCCCCACCCCCCCCAGTTTCCGCACCCCTGGGTTAGGAGACTTCCACAGGACCTACTTGGAAACTCCCCCATCCAGCACTAGAAGCTACAGTGCAACCTATTCCTATGTTATGTGTAACATTTCAGGCTGTCTAATGCTACAAAATTGGAGTTAACGCCAGATCAGGTGCGCTAACCTTTATGGACGCTTAATGAATCTTTCTAAATCACTTCGCTGCTCCTCTCTAACACTAAAGGGTTAAACACAAGATAAATATCTCAATGTTTGTGTCCTGGTTTAAACAGTGTATAAATATAAATACATCATTTATAGAGCAATAAGCTTCAATGGAAGGAATCATTTGTACAAAATGTGTCGTTTTACTGGTTCCACAAATATAAAATCCAGCTTGTAAATAAGTTGCAGGCTTAGGTTGGGTTCAAGGAAATCAAAACCCTATAAAAAATATTTCATATTCTGTATACCGTATATGTTTTGTAAATGGAAAAAAAAATCAGACAAGAATATTTTAATTAAAGTGTCAATCGCCCTAACTTAATATTTACTGTCTGCTTCAATTCGGTCCTACCTAGTATTGTGATTATAAGTTTCACCATTTCGGCGCATGGCATTTTTACAGTCGGCGGGACGTGTTGCTGGCATCCCTTTAGGTTGGAGGAAAGGAGATTTCAACAGCAACAAAGGAAAGGGTTCTTTACAGTAAGGGCAGTTACAATGTGGCATTCATTACCCATGGGGACTGGGATGGCAGATACAATAGATTTGTTGAAAAAAATGTTGGACATCTTTTTAGAAAGGTATACACGGATATACCAAATAAGTAAACATGGGAAGGATGTTGATCCAGGGATTAATCTGATTGCCAAATATTTGGAGTCAGGAAGGAATTAATTTCCCCCCTTATGAGATATCATTGGATGTGTCACTGGGGTTTGTGTTTGCTTCCTCTGGATCAATATACTGTAAGTACGGATATTGGAAAAATTGTCTGCCGTCTAAATTTAGCATAGGTTGGACTTGATGGACGTACGTCTTTTTTCAACCTCATCTCTTATGTAACTATGTAACACTGTCAGCCTTCGGAGACTGCAGTGAAGGTGTTAAGTCTGCCGGCTGGCAGAAGGTCTCTCCCCCTAATTATTATTTCATTTAGTGCCCCCTGCTAACGGCTATTAAAATGTCACCCTTTGCATCTCATCAATCTGTTTCCCAATTGGCAAGCTTGGAAAGTCACCGAGCGCAGAAGGGGAGGTGACTCCCTGTGAGGCGACAGCGCAACACCCATAATCACCCTGGGTGTTTTAAATGTCCTGAAATGACTTCATTACGGGAGCGGGTGCAATTAGCAGCAGACATCGAAGTCGCAGTAAAGCTATCAAACACCTTATGTACCATTAAGAATTTGGTTTTCAGTGGGGTTTTTTCAAGGGGTGGTTTTTTGGGGGGGGGGTGGGGGAATCCTGATGTGTAAATAAAAAAAAAAGGAAGTGTGTGGCAGCACCTCTCAGGACTGGAAACAGGCACGGTCATTTAAAAATACCCATTTCTCTCTTTAAAAAAAATCGTGTCTTTTATTTCCCCCCCCTATTTTGAGAAACATATAAATACATAGTAAAAAAAAGAAAAAGCATTTAAAAAAAAAAAAATCTTGCACAATCCTTCAGAAGATTTAAGCAATTGAAATATTGTGATAAAATGGAGCTCTCCCCGATGTCCAGTGCTGTCTGAAGATTACCACGGAAGCCTCCTTAGAGATTTAAAAAAAAAAAAAAAAAAAAAAAGAAGGTTCAACACTAGATAAACAGTTTTTAAAAAAAACAACAGGACAGGCTCAGGGATCAAGATACTAATATAATATGCATTAAACGTATATAGGCTTCAGGGAAGAGGGGTGGGAGAAATTGGTGCTTTAAAAGGCTCTGTAGCACACATCTAGCACGTTAGAGAGTATAGATTCCGAGACGAGAAGTACACTGGTTTTCTCCCCGTTCCTGACTTTGATCTATTTCCCTGCTTGTATGTTTTGCTTACAAATAGCTCACAATAGTCCGTAGCCTACCAGGCTGATTATGCAACGTATTTACAACTCCTGCTGCAATGAGGATAGATGATGCATGGTGCCAGCCACAGGTTGGATGACGGGAAATAAGATGTGAGGCAGAAATGGAGTTTAACACCAGGATGCTAATCTCCTGTCCTCTCCCCCATCCCTCCAACAGGACAGGTTTTAAGGCTACCCCAGCTTCAGCACAGGTGGCTCAATCAGTAGTTCATTCAAAGACTGATAAATGTCTCCCAGACGGAGCACAGGGTTCCTGTAGCCGGCAGAACCGCGTCTCACCGAGAGATAGGCGTGTGTGAGAGGGTTCTTACCTTCTCCGGAATGGGCCGTCTCCTGTAGCGTTGTGTCGCCATGGTGACAGACGTCATATGACGGCGCCTTGCCATGGCAACGTAACATCACATGACGCCACGACGCTGTCGGAGGAGGCCCACTCGTCAAGGTAAGTCCCCTTAACATTTTTTTTTACAGGGGGGGGGGGGGCCCCGCTTCAGCGTGCCGCTTTGGACCCCGCAAAGCCTAAGGCCTCAATTATACCAAGAGCTGCAGGGCGGCAGCGCTATCCTGTGACATCAACCTGCGCTGCCGCCGAGCTGCGCTACCGGGGAGACAGCGTAGAGGAGGCGCGGAGGCGTGGCCATGAGCGGTTCGCCCTCATTGGTTAAACCGGTCACGTGATGCGGCCGTCGCCTCAAGAAAGCAATTTTGCAAATCTCTTCGTTAGACGGCCGCCCTGCAGCGCCAGGCGGCGCGCTGGTATGTAAACCATCAGCGGATTTCAGCAATTTGTTTTCCAGCCACGCCGCGTCTCCGGCGACATCTGATATAATCGCGGCCCTAAGGCTACGATCATACCAGCTCCGGCTGGGCGTGCGCGCGATCGGGGCGACGTCATCCTCGCGACGCCGCCGAGCGGCATGTGATCTGCAGGCAGGAGGCAAGCAGAGGAGACAGGGAGGCGTGGCCGGGAGCGGTTCGCCCTCATTGGCTGAACCGCTCACGCGACGCGCCCGTCTCCTGTCTCTTCTCGTGCCTGCCGCCCTGCAGCTCCAGGCGGCAGGCGAGGCATGTTAGCTTTCATTGGATTGCTGCAATTTGTTTCGGCGCTGCACCCGCCGGCCGCGTTGGGGATAACCGCGGCCTAAGGCCGCCCCTGGACGCACCGTTTTTGTAGCGAGCCACATCAGCAAATATGTTAGCGAATGTCATATGACTCAGAGTAACATTTCCAAACGCAGGTAGAGCTATACAATGTTGCAGGCAGCACGTGGCAACGGTGCCCTTCTGGCAAACACCGGGGTTGGATTATAGCTGCCAGGATTTAAATACTGCCAACAAATGTTCTAAAACAAAATTAAAAAAAAAAAAAATAGTTTCCTCACCCCAGCTATCCAAACTTTTGATTTTGTTAACTTGTATCAAATCTCACACGCAGAGAACAGCTACTTCAGTAATTATGAGTTTGCTTGTTAGAACTGCGGTTACATCATCACTTTTCACTTACAACGAGAAAGTCTCCTGTTCTCGGCAGCACGCGGGAACGATTGCACGCAAAGGGTGCTGAATCAGAGCCCGGATATTCAGAGGCATTATCTTTCCGATGTTGTGTTTACGCAGAACATCTATGGAAAGATCGACAAGGAAGTTTCAATTTCCAGCTAGCTGCTTTTTTCGTGGCACTTAATAAAAGTGAAAAAGAGGGGGGGGGGGGGGATAGGGAGTGATCAACTAAATCATACTGATTGTAATGTAAATAAATGATATACAGGCATACCCCGCATTAACGTACGCAATGGGACCGGAGCATGTATGTAAAGTGAAAATGTACTTAAAGTGAAGCACTCCCTTTTCCCACTGATCGATGCATGTACTGTACTGCAATCGTCATATACGTGCATAACTGATGTAAATAACGCGTGTGTAACAGGCTCTATAGTCTCCCCGCTTGTGCACAGCTTCGGTACAGGTAGGGAGCCGGTATTGCTGTTCAGGACATGCCGACAGGCGCATGCGCGAGCTGCCCTTTGCCTATTGGGCGATATGTACTTACTCGCGAGTGTACTTAAAGTGAGTGTCCTTAAAGCGGGGTATGCCTGTATATATAATCGATAATTGTCAAAAACAATAGGTGCAACTGCGAATTGAAATGAATCAGGGAAACAAAAGGAGTGCACATAAGTGAATTTTCTTTTGGAGCACAAACATTTTTGTACTCCTTTTGTTTCCCTGATTTACTTAATAAAAGTGCTTTTCTTATTTCTATTTTCACGGCAACGCAAGTGAAACGCGCGTGGTAGGAATTTTAGAAAACGCCCCAACGTTTGTGGAGCTTGTTGGTGATGAAGTATCTGCTTTATAAATGTAAAGCTTTGAAATCCTTTAGAAGACTTCTGGAGGTGGGGAAAGGAGGAAGCGGCAGCTCAGTGGCGGGAGAGAGGAAGCTGGGTGGGAGGCTAACACTGTTCTGGTGACATTTCAGGGGGTTAATGTTTGGAAAATGGAAACATCCGTCCTAGAAAGTATTTGCCGAGAGCTTTCTATCAAAGTGTCACATGGATCAGGTAGCAAATAACTTGCAGGAGATGGATACATACGTACAGGCACTTGTGAATATATATATATATTATACACATATTTGCATATCATTAGTCAATGGAAGCACGGAATGTTGTGTCATTATGGGGTAAGGCAGGTGTGGGGAGTGGCCTCATAAATGTTCTTTATCGTTATATACAGTGGTTGACAAATCACCAAAAAATCTACTCGCCACACAAAAAAATCTACTCGCCACCTAGTACCAAACGTGTGCTGCTTGGGCCAATATTTACTCGCCCGGGGGTTAAATCCACTCGCCCGGGGCGAGCAAATGTATAGGTTTGTCGAACACTGATTATATATATATATATATTCACACACATACACATATATACTTAAGATATACATACATAGCAAATAGTTATTATTTTGTGTGTGTGTTTTAAATGTTGAGATTATATATATATATATATATATATATATATATATAAATATATATATATAAATATATATATATATATATATATATATATATATATATATATATATATATATACACACACACACATATACACACGTGTAATACTGTATGTGTATATATACACACATTCGAATAAAATGCTAAATATAATGTGTATATATATATATTATATATATGTAGAGGTATCTGTACCGTGTTAGCCGAGCCTAATAATCAAAAATGAATAGACGATACCGTTCTGTGGCTCGTCTATATTATAAATCTATATATATACAGTAGTGGATATGTATATATATACAGTATATGATGTTTATATATACACACAATAGAAAGAAAATACTTAATATATGAATCATATATTAAAAACAATTCCGCCTCCTATTTCTCTTGATCATACAGGCTGATTAGAGCAGCTAAAAAAACTAAGTGTTTACTGTGTCAGTGAATGGGAACTGTTTGAGCTTTTAACACATTAAACAGCCCAGGAGGAGGGGAGGATGCAGCTGGGGACATTGTGTTTCATACAGACTGTACAATGGCCTTGAATCTTCATTTAAGCCATCACTGAGGTGACAAATATCTACTGCGCGGCCACAGAGTGATGCTGCAGCCACTTCCCTGCTAATCTATCTGTTTTCAGGCTGTCTAGACATTGTTTGGGTCAGAAAGTGCTGCATTTCCCTCCCCTGTGGGACCTGCCTGCTCAGCCCTGTCTGCAGATAGATCCCCCCACCCTGACACATGTCCCCCTCTGTCTGCAGATAGATCCCCCCCTGACACATGCCCCCCTGCCTGCAGATAGATCCCCCCACCCTGACACATGCCCCCTGTCTGCAGATAGATCCCTCCGACACATGCCCCCCTGTCTGCAGATAGATCCCCCCCCTGACACATGCCCCCCCTCTGTCTGCAGATAGATCCCCCCCTGACATATGCCCCCGTCTGCAGATAGATCCCCCCTGACACATGCCCCCCTGTCTGCAGATAGATCCCCCCCCCTGACACATGCCCCCCTCTGTCTGCAGATAGATCCCCCCCCCTGACACATGCCCCCCTGTCTGCAGATAGATCCCCCCCCTGACACATGCCCCCCTGTCTGCAGATAGATCCCCCCCCCCTGACACATGCCCCCCCTGTCTGCAGATAGATCCCCCCCCCTGACACACGCCCCTCTGTCTGCAGATAGATCCCCCCCCTGACACATGCCCCCGTCTGCAGATAGGCCCCCCCCCCTGACACATACCCCCCTATCTGCAGATAGATCCCCCCCTTGACACATGCCCCCCTCTGTCTGCAGATAGATTCCCCCCCCCCCGACACATGCCCCCCCCTGTCTGCAGATTGATCCCTCCACCCTGACACATGCCCCCCTGTCTGCAGATAGATCCCCCCCTGACACATGCCCCCCTGTCTGCAGATAGATCCCACCCCTGACACATGCCCCCCTCTGTCTGTAGATAGATCCCCCCCTGACACATGCCCCCCTCTGTCTGCAGATAGATCCCCCCCCTGACACATGCCCCCGTCTGAAGATAGATCCCCCCCTGACACATGCCCCACCCTGTCTGCAGATAAATCCCCCCCCCTGACACATGCCCCCCTCTGTCTGCAGATATATCCCCCCCCTGACACATCCCCCCCTGACACATGCCCCCCTCTGTCTGCAGATATATCCCCCCCTGACACATGCCCCCTGTCTGCAGATAGATCCCCCCCCTGACACATGCCCCCCCCTGTCTGCAGATAGATCCCCCCCTAACACATGCCCCCTCTGTCTGCAGATAGATCCCCCCCGACACATGCCCCCTATGTCTGCAGATATATCCCCCCCTGACATATGCCCCCTCTGTCTGCAGATAGATCCCCCCCTGACACATGCCCCCTCTGTCTGCAGATAGATCCCCCCCCCACACATGCCCCCCTATGTCTGCAGACATATGCCCCCCTGTCTGCAGATAGATCCCCCCCTGACACATGCCACCTGTCTGCAGATAGATTCCCCCCCTGACACATCCCCCCCTCTGTCTGCAGATATATCCCCTCCTGACACATGCCCCCCTGTCTGCAGATAGATCCCCCCCTGACACATGCCCCCCCGTCTGCAGATAGATCCCCCCCGACACATGCCCCCCTCTGTCTGCAGATAGATCCCCCCTGACACATGCCCCCCCCTGTCTGCAGATAGATCCCTCCACCCTGACACATGCCCCCCTGTCTGCAGATAGATCCCTCCACCCTGACACATGCCCCCCTCTGTCTGCAGATAGATTTACCCCCTAACACATGCCCCCCCGTCTGCAGATAGATCCCCTCCTGACACATGCCCCCCTCTGTCTGCAGATAGATCCCCCCCCGACACATGCCCCCTATGTCTGCAGATATATCCCCCCCTGACATATGCCCCCCTCTGTCTGCAGATAGATCCCCCCCCTGACACATGCCCCCCTCTGTCTGCAGATAGATCCCCCCCTGACACATGCCCCCCTCTGTCTGCAGATAGATCCCCCCCGACACATGCCCCCTATGTCTGCAGATATATCCCCCCCTGACATAAGCCCCCTGTCTACAGATAGATCCCCCCCTGACACATGCCACCTCTGTCTGCAGATAGATCCCCCCCTGACACATGCCCCCTCTGTCTGCAGATAGATCCCCCCCTGACACATGCCCCTTCAGTCTGCAGATAGACCCCCCCCGTGACACATGCCCTGTCTGCAGATAGATCCCCCCTGACACATGTCCCCCTCTGTCTGCAGATATATCCCCCCTGACACATGCCCCCCCTGTCTGCAGATAGATCCCCCCCTGACACATGCCCCCCTCTATCTGCAGATAGATCCCCCCGACACATGCCCCCCTCTGTATGCAGATCCCCCCCCTGACACATGCCCCAATCTGTCTGCAGATATATCCCCCCTGACACATGCCCCCCCTGTCTGCAGATAGATCCCTCCACCCTGACACATGCTCCCCTCTGTCTGCAGATAGATCCCCCTCCCCCCGACACATGCCCCCCCCTGTCTGCAGATTGATCCCTCCACCCTGACACATGCCCCCATCTGCAGATAGATCCCCCCCTGACACATGCCCCCCTCTGTCTGTAGATAGATCCCCCCCTGACACATGCCCCCCTCTGTCTGCAGATAGATCCCCCCCCCTGACACATGCCCCCGTCTGAAGATAGATCCCCCCCCTGACACATGCCCCCCTCTGTCTGCAGATATATCCCCCCTGACACACCCCCCCCTGACACATGCCCCCCTCTGTCTGCAGATATATCCCCCCCTGACACATGCCCCCTGTCTGCAGATAGATCCCCCCCCTGACACATGCCCCCCGTCTGCAGATAGATCCCCCCCCTAACACATGCCCCCCTCTGTCTGCAGATAGATCCCCCACCCTGACACATGCCCCCCTGTCTGCAGATAGATCCCCCCCCTGACACATGCCCCCCCCTGTCTGCAGATAGATCCCCCCCTTGACACATGCCCCCCTCTGTCTGCAGATATATCCCCCCCTGACACATCCCCCCCTGACACATGCCCCCCTCTGTCTGCAGATATATCCCCTCCTGACACATGCCCCCCTGTCTGCAGATAGATCCCCCCTGACACATGCCCCCCTGTCTGCAGATATATCCCCTCCTGACACATGCCCCCCTGTCTGCAGATAGATCCCCCCCCTGACACATGCCCCCCTCTGTCTGCAGATAGATCCCCTCCCTGACACATGCCCCCCCTGTCTGCAGATAGATCCCCCCCTGACACATGCCCCCCTCTGTCTGCAGATAGATCCCCTCCCTGACACATGCCCCCCCTGTCTGCAGATAGATCCCCCCCTGACACATGCCCCCCCGTCTGCAGATAGATCCCCCCCGACACATGCCCCCCTCTGTCTGCAGATAGACCCCCTCCCCCTGACACATGCCCCCCTCTGTCTGCAGCTAGATCCCCCCCTGTGACACATGCCCCCCTGTCTGCAGATAGATCCCCCCTGACACATGCCCCCTCTATCTGCAGATAGATCCCCCCGACACATGCCCCCTCTGTCTGCAGATATATCCCCCCCTGACACATGCCCCCCTCTGTCTGCAGATCCCCCCCTTGACACATGCCCCCTCTGTCTGCAGATATATCCCCCCCTGACACATGCCCCCCTCTGTCTGCAGATATATCCCCCCTGACACATGCCCCCCTCTGTCTGCAGATATATCCCCCCCTGACACATGCCCCCCTCTGTCTGCAGCTAGATCCCCCCCTGTGACACATGCCCCAATCTGTCTGCAGATAGATCCCCCTGACACATGTCCCCCTCTGTCTCTTAATAGATCCCCCCAGACACATCCCCCCCTCTGTCTGCAGATATATCCCCCCTGTGACACGTCCCCGTCTGCAGATCCCCCCCTGACACATGCCCCCCCTGTCTGCAGATAGATCCCCCCTGAAACATGCCCCCATCTGTCTGCAGATCCCACCCTGACATGCCCCCCTCTACAGATCCCCCCCGACACATGCCCCCTCTGTATGCAGATCCCTACCCTGACACATGCCCCTCTGTCTGCCGATCCCCCCCCCTGACACGTGCCCCCCTCTGCAGATCCCCCCTGCCACACGCCCCCGTTTGCAGATTCCCCCTGTGACACATGCCCCCCCTGTCTGCAGATCACCCCCCAACACATGCCCCCCTGTCTGCCGATAGATCCCCCTCTGACACATGCCCCCCTCTGCCTGCATTTTATATAAAGAGGACCTCAAATATGCTTCTTTCTCTAGCCAGGCTTCGCAGGAAAACATTCACGCTGAGATAAACCGCCGGCCGTAATACATTCCTCCCCCTCTCCTGCTTTAAAAAGTCAAATGTTCTGGCGCACTTCTGAGCGCGGTGACTGCAGGGGACAGCACGCTCAGGGAATTGTACTTTAACCCTTCACTATCGGAGCACAATGTGACGTGGGAACATCCAACGCGCAGATTTCTACATATCGATGCGTTCATGCTGCCGCGAAATGTAACAGGCGCTCTATTGAATGTAATGGCGAGGGAGATAATACATTTATAAATAAAATGTTTTACCAGGGAGTAACACATTGAGAGTTACCTCTCATTTTCAGGTATGTCCTGGGCACAGAGTTAAGATGACAAATTATACATGGTTACAAATACATAGTTACATAAGTGATCAGGATATACATCATATACAAGACATTGCATGCACAGTTAGAGATAATATATATTATAGGCGTATGTAACAGTTACAGACCAGATTAAAATGTGAGACAGCCTTAGTTTTGAAAGAACTTAAACTGGTGGTGGATGTGAGTCTCCGGTAGGTTGTTCCAGTTTTGGGGTGCACGTTAAAAGAAGGAGGAGCGGCTGGATACTTTGTTGAGCCTTGGGACCATAAACAGTCTTTTGGAGTCAAATCTCAGGTGATAGGTGCTGCATGTGGTAGGGGTGAGGAGCTTGTTCAGATAGATGGGTAGCTTGCCCAGAAAGTATTTGAATGCAAGACAGGAAAGGTGAACTTTGCGCCTAGACTCAAGTGATGACCAATCCTAATTCTTTGAGCATTTCGCAGTGATGTGTGTTGTAGTTGCATTGGAGAAAACGGCATATTGAATTGTAGAGGGTGTTAAGTTTGCTAAGGTGGGTTTGGGTTGCCGTGCCGTATACTATGTCTCCATAGTTGATAATTGGCATTAGCATCTGCTGTGCGATACGCTTTCTGACCAGCAGACTTAGGGAGGATTTATTTTTATAAAGTACACCTAGTTTGGCATAGGTTTTGGATGTCAGGGTATCAATGTGCATCCCGAATGTTAAGTGGGAGTCAAACCATATGCCCAGGTATTTAAAACTAGTAACAGGAGTTAGGGTGGTGTTAGTGTTGGTTCTGATCTGGAGCTCAGTGACTGGAAGCTTTCAAAAAATTTCTTGGTGCAAATACCATTGTTACAGTCTTGTCAGTGTTTAAAAACAGTTTGTTTTGGGAAATCCAGTTTTCGAGTCTCAAAAAGTCAGACTGAAGTATGTGTTCAAGGTCAGAGAGGCTATGGCTGTGTGCATATAGGATTGTGTCATCTGCATACAGTACATGTGTATTGAAGCTTCCTTACAAGCTGTGGGAAGATCATTGATGAACACTGAGAAGAGTAGGGGCCCCAGAACAGAGCCTTGCGGGACACCACAGGTGATATCAAAGGGGTTGGAGTTAGAGCCTGAGATGGACACATGTTGGGATCTACCTGATAGGTAGGACTGAAACCAGTTTAAAGCATGCTTTCCTATTCCAGAGCTCTGGAGATTGTTAAGCAGGATAGCATGATCAACAGTATCAAAAGCCTTTGCAAAATCTAGGAATACTGCACCAGTGAGTTGTCCCCGTTCCATTCCACACTGGATCTCATTGCAAACTTTTAGCAGGGTAGTTACGGTGGAGTGTTAGGGGCGAAAGCCAGATTGGAATTGGCTAGGGAAATTTGTCTTGGAATAGTAATCACTTAATTGGGAGTGAACACATTTTTCCATGACTTTGGATAGTATTGGGAGAAGAGAGATTGGCCAGTAGTTTGAGACAGTGTTTTTGTCCCCACTTTTGAAGATTGGGACAACTCTGGCAGTTTTCCAGGTCTTAGGGATATGACCTGTAGACAGAATAGAGTTGATTAGAGAAGCAATTGGTTTGGCAATGGCTGGGGCACCAAGTCTTAGGAACTTAGATTGTAATAAGTCAGGTCCTCATTGGCTGCTTAGTTTTAATTTGAGGAGCGCTTGTGTAATCTCCTCGTCGGATACTGGGCCAAAATGAAAATTGTGGGCAGTGTTGGGAGGGGGTGGGGCTATATGGGTACTCCCATGATGAGATTCATGTTTGTGGTTTGGGCTGCGTTTCGCTAATAAGTTAGTGGCACACCCCACAAAGTAATCATTGAATGCATTTGCAATGTCAGAGTACATGTTACTTAATGTGGTATTTTGCGGTAACGGAGAGAATAATAACGCCTGCTACACAGCCCTACACACCCCACAGAATGAGACCGCGTAATAAAATGTCGCCCTTCCCGGCATCTGCAGCTCTCTCCTCTCTCTGCTTCATAGGGTTGTGTCCATGTGCGCGGCACTTACTTAGACTTGTACACTTGAAGCGCAGAGGAGGGTTTAAAAAAAAAAAAAAACATTCAATGTTTTATTGCTAATGAACAGATACACACACCTATACCATGTGGGAATTGAACATTATTACTACATTTTATATAATACACATACAAGAAACGAACCCAGGACCTTTCGTCTACTGGTACCAATTCTCTACCTCTACACCACAGGCTTGATGTGACAAAAACAGACACTATAAATACTTAACCTCTACAACACATTGCAATGGACTGCACTGTGTACTGTGTATATGTTAAGTTTGTTTTTAGAGTCTGTGACATCACACAATCCCTGTGGCGTAGAGGTAGAGAATTGGTACTAGCATATGAAAGGGTTTTGATTCCTGTGTGATGTGGTATAATTTATAAATTATAACAAATTAATAGAATGATTTAGAAATTATATACTGTATATTGTAGGTGTGTATGTGTCCGTTAGCAATAAAGCATTGAATTAAATGTTTTTAAAAATTCCCAGACGCCGTTGGTTAACTCGGGGGTGCGCAATCTTTCTGCGCTGCGCCACCCCCTGCCTGGCAGCACAGCATGCCCCCCCTCTTATGTATGCCTTTATTTTTATAGCGCCATTAATGTGCACAGCGCTGCGCAGCAGTAATACACGTGACAATCATATAAATAATAAATGATATAAATAACACAAAGAGTAGAAGTGCTTCAGACATAAAAGTAACATTTAGGAAAAGGAGTCCCTGCTCCGAAGAGCTTACAATCTAATTTTGTTGGTAGGAAGAACGTACAGAGACAGTAGGAGGGCGTTCTGGTAAGTGCGTCTGCAAGGAGCAAAGGTTAATGTATGATGTGTTAATTATCAGCCATGGAGCTACTCATATGCTTTCTTAAGCAGGTGTGTTTTATTACTATGTTACATTTTTTCTTTTGATTTATTTATATTTGTAATATTTAGACCTTGTCTCTTTATATATGATTCATAAAATGTTGTTTAGTATAATCTATTTATTTTATGTTTTCCTTTCCCTTTTTTATTAGTATATTGATTAAATGGTTAGACTTTTTAGTACAAGTGTATAATTATATTTGTATGCTTGCGTGTTTTTACCTATATTTTCTAGTTGTCATGAGATTTGGTTGATTGGCTATTATAGCGAACCTGTGATATTCAGGTGCTTCTAGTTTAATCAACCAATGGCGATGTGATTATGTGTATACATAATATGAGTACACTGATAATTTTTTTACACCCCTGATGAAGTTCCCACGCTAGGAACGAAACGCGTCGGGTATTATACATTGCGCATTATACATCGTGTTTTTACTAGAATAGTGATGCTATTTTTCTTATCCGCTCCCTGAGCTTATTGCCGGCCCCAAAGATCTAAGGACGGTTGTTTCTATTGAGTCCTATTGCGGACATTGTTCCTGACATTGTCGTCTGACGTCATAGTCACGTGATCGGAGCTACGGATCACGGAACTGCATCGCGGGAACACCAAACCTGCCGGAACACCAGGAAATCGTACAGCAGGAGTGACCGCGTCCAAGACGGAGGGTTTCAAGCACAGAGGGAGCTGGTGATTTTCGTTGCTGATTGTTTGTGCGGTGACTTACATCCACACTGCCCGATTATATCGGCTACATTGTAAGTAGCCAATTTGCTACCTGCATATAAAATTGCCTTTTAGCACTTCACCATTGTGGCCCTTTTTCATTTTCTTTAGGATTCAAAGAAGTTGGGACTTTGTTACCATCTTGGAGACCTCCCGTTGATACACAGTATATTTATTAAAAAAATATCAGATCCACTGATTTGCGCCCTATATTTATATTGTTTGGTCATGTATATATGTATACACCTATCAATAGGCGCTGTGAGTTTGTGTTCCTTATCTACAGTACATATCTGTTTGTTTTCTTTTTTTTCCCCTTTCTACACTGTTTTAGCCATAGATTCCCTTGTAAACCAGTATTGCTGACCTGAGGGAGAGGAGAACTCTCGAAAGCTTGTCCTATAACATAAATTGTTAGCCCAAATAAAAAAAGGTATCACCTAATGCTGAAGAACTCATTTATTCTGCACTATCGCAACTGGACTAACACGGCTATTTTCTGCTTTATATATATATATAAAGCTCAACCCCGTTATAACGCGAATCCGCTTATAACGCAATACAAGCGTGGCTCCCAATTTTTGTATTTATGAATACTTTACAACACAATTATTGGTGTCTTAAATACTTTATTGTACAATGCATACAATTGCACATTATTTCTAACGCGATCCGCTTATAGCGCGATGTGATTCTTTGGACCCCAAGCACAGCGTTATAAGGGGGTTGAGCATGTGTATGTATGCGTATATGTGTGTGTGTGTGTGCGTGTGTATTAGAAATACCACGAGAATTCACTTCTCAGATAACGGGGCTCAGTCCACGGCCCTCACCTTGGCAAGATCGCACTTCTGGAAACAAGAGTTGTTTGTTTTTTATTTGAGCTTTTTTTTTTTTTTTTTTTTCAGCGCTTGCAGATTTCCCTTGAAAATTAAAAAAAAAAAAAATACATAAAATAAAAATAATCACTTCCTCCTCAGGAAACAACTGAATGCCAACTCTAATCAGAACAGACATTAAGGAAATGTACTGTTCTGTTAGCCAGATACACATTTCTCAGTATCTGCCAAAGACTTCTAGCTGAATAGAAGCAGCTCTGTGTTGTATTGGAAAACTATTCTGTTTTTTTTGTTTTCCAGCAGGTTTTCTGTTTTTTTTTTTTTTTTAAGAAAGAAAAATCACTCGGACGCGGACATCGTGTTCATAATTCTTTCCCACATTTAAAGTGTTTCCTCGCTCTGTGTAGCAATGCGACTAATGGAAGAACTTGAATGTAATTAGAAAGTTCATTTAAAACTTACAGCAGCACCCACGCTGCACTATTTGAGAGGAAACATTGTTTTTGGGGTTTAGAAACAGACCTCCCCAGCAAGCTCTGACGCCAGCACCCCCCACATCATATATATATATATACTGTATACATATGTTTGCATCAAAAGGAGGGCTACTGAGCGTGGCCAAATGTATAGAACAAATGTACAAAACAAAAGACGACAATACCCAATGCTACATGTAATGTGACACAATACACAGTTAAATACTGCAATATTCTCATGGATAAGGGTCATTTAGTTAAACCCTATGGCCAAAGCGTTATAAGCCTGCAGCCACGGCACGACCAGTATGCAGCCACGTCACGGCACGACCAGTATGCAGCCACGTCACGACCGGTATGCAGCCACGTCACGGCACGACCAGTATGCAGCCACGTCACGGCACGACCAGTATGCAGCCACGTCACGGCACGACCAGTATGCAGCCACAGCACGACCAGTATGCAGCCACGTCACGGCCAGTATGCAGCCACGGCACGACCAGTATGCAACCACGGCACGACCAGTATGCAGCCACGTCACGGCACGACCAGTATGCAGCCACGTCACGGCACGACCAGTATGCAGCCACGTCACGACCGGTATGCAGCCACGTCATGGCACGACCAGTATGCAGCCACGTCACGGCACGGCCAGTATGCAGCCACGTCACGGCACGACCAGTATGCAGCCACGTCACGGCACGACCTGTATGCAGCCACGTAACGGCATTACCAGTAAGCAGCCACGTCACGGCACGACCAGTATGCAGCCACGTCACGGCACGACCTGTATGCAGCAACGTCACGGCACGACCTGTATGCAGCCACGTCACGACCAGTATGCAGCCACGTCACGGCATGACCAGTATGCAGCCACGGCATGACCAGTATGCAGCCACGTCACGGCACGACCAGTATGCAGCCACGTCACGGCACGACCAGTATGCCGTCACGTCACGGCACGACCAGTATGCAGCCACGTCACGACCTGTATGCAGCCACGTCACGGCACGACCAGTATGCAGCCACGTCACGGCATGACCAGTATGCTGCCACGTCACGGCATGACCAGTATGCAGCCACGGCACGACCAGTATGCAGCCACGTCACGGCACGACCAGTATGCAGCCACGTCACGGCATGACCAGTATGCAGCCACGTCACGGCACGACTAGTATGCAGCCACGGCACGACCAGTATGCAGCCACGTCACGGCACGACCAGTATGCAGCCACAGCACGACCAGTATGCAGCCACGTCACGGCCAGTATGCAGCCACGTCACGGCACGACCAGTATGCAGCCACGTCACGACCTGTATGCAGCCACGTCACGGCACGACCAGTATGCAGCCACGTCACGGCATGACCAGTATGCTGCCACGTCACGGCATGACCAGTATGCAGCCACGGCACGACCAGTATGCAGCCACGTCACAGCACGACCAGTATGCAGCCACAGCACGACCAGTATGCAGCCACGTCACGGCCAGTATGCAGCCACGTCACGGCACGACCAGTATGCAGCCACGTCACGACCTGTATGCAGCCACGTCACGGCACGACCAGTATGCAGCCACGTCACGGCATGACCAGTATGCTGCCACGTCACGGCATGACCAGTATGCAGCCACGGCACGACCAGTATGCAGCCACGTCACAGCACGACCAGTATGCAGCCACGTCACGGCACGACTAGTATGCAGCCACGGCACGACCAGTATGCAGCCACGTCACGGCACGACCAGTATGCAGCCACAGCACGACCAGTATGCAGCCACGTCACGGCCAGTATGCAGCCACGTCACGGCACGACCAGTATGCAGCCACGGCACGACCAGTATGCAGCCACGTCACGGCACGACCAGTATGCAGCCATGTCACGGCACGACCAGTATGCAGCCACGTCACGGCACGACCAGTATGCAGCCACGCCACGTCACGACCAGTATGCAGCCACGTCACGGCACGACCTGTATGCAGCCACGTCACGGCACGACCTGTATGCAGCCACGTCACGACCAGTATGCAGCCACGTCACGGCACGACCAGTATGCAGCCACGTCACGGCATGACCAGTATGCAGCCACGGCACGACCAGTATGCAGCCACGGCACAGCACGACCAGTATGCAGCCACGTCACGGCACGACCAGTATGCAGCCACGTCACGGCACGACCAGTATGCCGTCACGTCACGGCACGACCAGTATGCAGCCACGTCACGTCACGACCTGTATGCAGCCACGTCACGACCAGTATGCAGCCACGTCACGACCAGTATGCAGCCACGTCACGGCACGACCAGTATGCAGCCACGTCACGACATGACCAGTATGCAGCCACGGCACGACCAGTATGAAGCCACGGCACAGCACGACCAGTATGCAGCCACGGCACGACCAGTATGCAGCCACGGCACAACCAGTATGCAGCCACATCACGGCATTACCAGTATGCAGCCACGGCATGACCAGTATGCAGCCACGTCACGGCACGACCAGTATGCAGCCATGTCACGGCACGACCAGTATGCAGCCACGTCACGACCAGTATGCAGCCACGTCACGACCAGTATGCAGCCACGTCACGGCACGACCAGTATGCAGCCACGTCATGGCACGACCAGTATGCAGCCACGTCACGGCACGACCAGTATGCAGCCACGCCACGTCACGACCAGTATGCAGCCACGCCACGTCACGACCAGTATGCAGCCACGTCACGGCACGACCTGTATGCAGCCACGTCACGACCAGTATGCAGCCACGTCACGGCACGACCAGTATGCAGCCACGTCACGGCATGACCAGTATGCAGCCACGGCACGACCAGTATGCAGCCACGGCACAGCACGACCAGTATGCAGCCACGTCACGGCCCGACCAGTATGCAGCCACGTCACGGCACGACCAGTATGCCGTCACGTCACGGCACGACCAGTATGCAGCCACGTCACGTCACGACCTGTATGCAGCCACGTCACGACCAGTATGCAGCCACGTCACGACCAGTATGCAGCCACGTCACGGCATGACCAGTATGCAGCCACGTCACGGCATGACCAGTATGCAGCCACGGCACGACCAGTATGAAGCCACGGCACAGCACGACCAGTATGCAGCCACGGCACGACCAGTATGCAGCCACGGCACAACCAGTATGCAGCCACATCACGGCACGACCAGTATGCAGCCACGTCACGGCATTACCAGTATGCAGCCACGGCATGACCAGTATGCAGCCACGTCACGGCACGACCAGTATGCAGCCATGTCACGGCACGACCAGTATGCAGCCACGTCACGACCAGTATGCAGCCACGTCACGGCATGACCAGTACTCAGGTCCTAACACTACCTGTGAGTATTCTCACTTACCTCTGCTGGGGGGAGAATGGTCTCAGTGGACCTGTCCTACACAGGGACGTGGAAACACCTGCTACTTACAAAGTGGGGAGGGCGAGCTTAAACCCAGCGAGGAGGGGGCACCAACCTCCGAAAAACTGATCCCAGTAGAAAATTGAAGTTAATAAACGCACACTTGCAGCAAGCGCTAACCCCAGACCCCACCTCATCATATCTAGGAATATTTCCATTTTTCTTGTTGACTTTTCTCTGGGCTAACATAATTCTTCGCACTTCTCCCAACATCAGGCAAGGCGTTGAGCGCTCACTGACACGTCTTTGTAAACCTTACAATGTTTCGATTGGCGCTGAAGCGGTTTCCTTCCCGTCCGCAGGGTCCGCGACATCCGCCTGTTTATCGTGGACGCGCGGCCGGCTTCGGCTGCCACCAGCTTCGTCCTGATGACCACGTTCCCCAACAAGGAGTTGACCGACGAGAACCAGACCCTGAAGGAAGCCAACCTCCTCAACGCCGTCATTGTGCAGCGGCTCGTGTGACCACCCTCCATCACGCCTTCTCACAGCCCCTCCGTCACGCCTTCTCACAGCCCCTCCGTCACGCCTTCTCACAGCCCCTCCGTCACGCCTTCTCACAGCCCCTCCGTCACGCCTTCTCACAGCCCCTCCATCACGCCTTCTCACAGCCCCTCCATCACGCCTTCTCACAGCCCCTCCATCACGCCTTCTCACAGCCCCTCCGTCACGCCTTCTCACAGCCCCTCCATCACGCCTTCTCACAGCCCCTCCATCACGCCTTCTCACAGCCCCTCCATCACGCCTTCTCACAGCCCCTCCATCACGCCTTCTCACAGCCCCTCCATCACGCCTTCTCACAGCCCCTCCATCACGCCTTCTCACAGCCCCTCCGTCACGCCTTCTCACAGCCCCTCCATCACGCCTTCTCACAGCCCCTCCGTCACGCCTTCTCACAGCCCCTCCGTCACGCCTTCTCACAGCCCCTCCGTCACGCCTTCTCACAGCCCCTCCGTCACGCCTTCTCACAGCCCCTCCGTCACGCCTTCTCACAGCCCCTCCGTCACGCCTTCTCACAGCCCCTCCATCACGCCTTCTCACAGCCCCTCCGTCACGCCTTCTCACAGCCCCTCCGTCACGCCTTCTCACAGCCCCTCCGTCACGCCTTCTCACAGCCCCTCCGTCACGCCTTCTCACAGCCCCTCCGTCACGCCTTCTCACAGCCCCTCCGTCACGCCTTCTCACAGCCCCTCCGTCACGCCTTCTCACAGCCCCTCCGTCACGCCTTCTCACAGCCCCTCCGTCACGCCTTCTCACAGCCCCTCCGTCACGCCTTCTCACAGCCCCTCCGTCACGCCTTCTCACAGCCCCTCCGTCACGCCTTCTCACAGCCCCTCCGTCACGCCTTCTCACAGCCCCTCCGTCACGCCTTCTCACAGCCCCTCCGTCACGCCTTCTCACAGCCCCTCCGTCACGCCTTCTCACAGCCCCTCCGTCACGCCTTCTCACAGCCCCTCCGTCACGCCTTCTCACAGCCCCTCCGTCACGCCTTCTCACAGCCCCTCCGTCACGCCTTCTCACAGCCCCTCCGTCACGCCTTCTCACAGCCCCTCCGTCACGCCTTCTCACAGCCCCTCCGTCACGCCTTCTCACAGCCCCTCCGTCACGCCTTCTCACAGCCCCTCCGTCACGCCTTCTCACAGCCCCTTCGTCACGCCTTCTCACAGCCCCTCCGTCACGCCTTCTCACAGCCCCTCCGTCACGCCTTCTCACAGCCCCTCCGTCACGCCTTCTCACAGCCCCTCCGTCACGCCTTCTCACAGCCCCTCCGTCACGCCTTCTCACAGCCCCTCCGTCACGCCTTCTCACAGCCCCTCCGTCACGCCTTCTCACAACCCCTCCGTCACGCCTTCTCACAGCCCCTTCGTCACGCCTTCTCACAGCCCCTCGTCACGCCTTCTCACAGCCCCTCGTCACGCCTTCTCACAGCCCCTCCGTCACGCTTTCTCACAGCCCCTCCGTCACGCCTTCTCACAGCCCCTCCGTCACGCCTTCTCACAGCCCCTCCATCACGCCTTCTCACAGCCCCTCCATCACGCCTTCTCACAGCCCCTCCGTCACGCCTTCTCACAGCCCCTCCGTCACGCCTTCTCACAGCCCCTCCGTCACGCCTTCTCACAGCCCCTCCGTCACGCCTTCTCACAGCCCCTCCGTCACGCCTTCTCACAACCCCTCCATCACGCCTTCTCACAGCCCCTTCGTCACGCCTTCTCACAGCCCCTCCGTCACGCCTTCTCACAGCCCCTCCGTCACGCCTTCTCACAGCCCCTCCGTCACGCCTTCTCACAGCCCCTCCGTCACGCCTTCTCACAGCCCCTCCGTCACGCCTTCTCACAGCCCCTCCGTCACGCCTTCTCACAGCCCCTCCGTCACGCCTTCTCACAGCCCCTCCGTCACGCCTTCTCACAGCCCCTCCGTCACGCCTTCTCACAGCCCCTCCGTCACGCCTTCTCACAGCCCCTTCGTCACGCCTTCTCACAGCCCCTCCATCACGCCTTCTCACAGCCCCTTCGTCACGCCTTCTCACAGCCCCTCCATCACGCCTTCTCACAGCCCCTCCGTCACGCCTTCTCACAGCCCCTCCGTCACGCCTTCTCACAGCCCCTCCATCACGCCTTCTCACAGCCCCTCCGTCACGCCTTCTCACAGCCCCTCCATCACGCCTTCTCACAGCCCCTCCGTCACGCCTTCTCACAGCCCCTCCGTCACGCCTTCTCACAGCCCCTCCGTCACGCCTTCTCACAGCCCCTCCGTCACGCCTTCTCACAGCCCCTCCTTCACGCCTTCTCACAGCCCCTTCGTCACGCCTTCTCACAGCCCCTCCGTCACGCCTTCTCACATCCCCTCCGTCACGCCTTCTCACAGCCCCTCCATCACGCCTTCTCACAGCCCCTTCGTCACGCCTTCTCACAGCCCCTCCGTCACGCCTTCTCACAGCCCCTCCGTCACGCCTACTCACAGCCCCTCCGTCACGCCTTCTCACAGCCCCTCCGTCACGCCTTCTCACAGCCCCTCCGTCACGCCTTCTCACAGCCCCTCCGTCACGCCTTCTCACAGCCCCTCCGTCACGCCTTCTCACAGCCCCTCCGTCACGCCTTCTCACAGCCCCTCCGTCACGCCTTCTCACAGCCCCTCCGTCACGCCTTCTCACAGCCCCTCCTTCACGCCTTCTCACAGCCCCTCCGTCACGCCTTCTCACAGCCCCTCCATCACGCCTTCTCACAGCCCCTTCGTCACGCCTTCTCACAGCCCCTCCATCACGCCTTCTCACAGCCCCTCCGTCACGCCTTCTCACAGCCCCTCCATCACGCCTTCTCACAGCCCCTTCGTCACGCCTTCTCACAGCCCCTCCATCACGCCTTCTCACAGCCCCTTCGTCACGCCTTCTCACAGCCCCTCCATCACGCCTTCTCACAGCCCCTCCATCACGCCTTCTCACAGCCCCTCCGTCACGCCTTCTCACAGCCCCTCCGTCACGCCTTCTCACAGCCCCTTCGTCACGCCTTCTCACAGCCCCTCCATCACGCCTTCTCACAGCCCCTCCGTCACGCCTTCTCACAGCCCCTCCATCACGCCTTCTCACAGCCCCTCCGTCACGCCTTCTCACAGCCCCTCCGTCACGCCTTCTCACAGCCCCTCCGTCACGCCTTCTCACAGCCCCTCCGTCACGCCTTCTCACAGCCCCTCCATCACGCCTTCTCACAGCCCCTCCGTCACGCCTTCTCACAGCCCCTCCATCACGCCTTCTCACAGCCCCTCCGTCACGCCTTCTCACAGCCCCTCCATCACGCCTTCTCACAGCCCCTCCGTCACGCCTTCTCACAGCCCCTCCGTCACGCCTTCTCACAGCCCCTCCGTCACGCCTTCTCACAGCCCCTCCGTCACGCCTTCTCACAGCCCCTCCGTCACGCCTTCTCACAGCCCCTCCGTCACGCCTTCTCACAGCCCCTCCGTCACGCCTTCTCACAGCCCCTCCGTCACGCCTTCTCACAGCCCCTCCGTCACGCCTTCTCACAGCCCCTCGTCACGCCTTCTCACAGCCCCTCCGTCACGCCTTCTCACAGCCCCTCCGTCACGCCTTCTCACAGCCCCTCCGTCACGCCTTCTCACAGCCCCTCCGTCACGCCTTCTCACAGCCCCTCCGTCACGCCTTCTCACAGCCCCTCCGTCACGCCTTCTCACAGCCCCTCCGTCACGCCTTCTCACAGCCCCTCCGTCACGCCTTCTCACAGCCCCTCCATCACGCCTTCTCACAGCCCCTCCGTCACGCCTTCTCACAACCCCTCCATCACGCCTTCTCACAGCCCCTTCGTCACGCCTTCTCACAGCCCCTCCGTCACGCCTTCTCACAGCCCCTCCGTCACGCCTTCTCACAGCCCCTCCGTCACGCCTTCTCACAGCCCCTCCGTCACGCCTTCTCACAGCCCCTCCGTCACGCCTTCTCACAGCCCCTCCGTCACGCCTTCTCACAGCCCCTCCATCACGCCTTCTCACAGCCCCTCCGTCACGCCTTCTCACAGCCCCTCCATCACGCCTTCTCACAGCCCCTCCGTCACGCCTTCTCACAGCCCCTCCGTCACGCCTTCTCACAGCCCCTCCGTCACGCCTTCTCACAGCCCCTCCGTCACGCCTTCTCACAGCCCCTCCGTCACGCCTTCTCACAGCCCCTCCGTCACGCCTTCTCACAGCCCCTCCGTCACGCCTTCTCACAGCCCCTCTGTCACGCCTTCTCACAGCCCCTCCATCACGCCTTCTCACAGCCCCTCCGTCACGCCTTCTCACAGCCCCTCCATCACGCCTTCTCACAGCCCCTCCGTCACGCCTTCTCACAGCCCCTCCGTCACGCCTTCTCACAGCCCCTCCGTCACGCCTTCTCACAGCCCCTCCGTCACGCCTTCTCACAGCCCCTCCGTCACACCTTCTCACAGCCCCTCCATCACGCCTTCTCACAGCCCCTCCGTCACGCCTTCTCACAGCCCCTCCATCACGCCTTCTCACAGCCCCTCCGTCACGCCTTCTCACAGCCCCTCCATCACGCCTTCTCACAGCCCCTCCATCACGCCTTCTCACAGCTCCTCCGTCACGCCTTCTCACAGCCCCTCCATCACGCCTTCTCACAGCCCCTCAGTCACGCCTTCTCACAGCCCCTCCATCACGCCTTCTCACAGCCCCTCCGTCACGCCTTCTCACAGCCCCTCCGTCACGCCTTCTCACAGCCCCTTCGTCACGCCTTCTCACAGCCCCTCCGTCACGCCTTCTCACAGCCCCTCCATCACGCCTTCTCACAGCCCCTCCATCACGCCTTCTCACAGCCCCTCCGTCACGCCTTCTCACAGCCCCTCCGTCACGCCTTCTCACAGCCCCTCCATCACGCCTTCTCACAGCCCCTCCATCACGCCTTCTCACAGCCCCTCCATCACGCCTTCTCACAGCCCCTCCATCACGCCTTCTCACAGCCCCTCCGTCACGCCTTCTCACAGCCCCTCCATCACGCCTTCTCACAGCCCCTCCGTCACGCCTTCTCACAGCCCCTCCATCACGCCTTCTCACAGCCCCTTCGTCACGCCTTCTCACAGCCCCTCCATCACGCCTTCTCACAGCCCCTTCGTCACGCCTTCTCACAGCCCCTCCATCACGCCTTCTCACAGCCCCTCCGTCACGCCTTCTCACAGCCCCTCCATCACGCCTTCTCACAGCCCCTTCGTCACGCCTTCTCACAGCCCCTCCATCACGCCTTCTCACAGCCCCTCCGTCACGCCTTCTCACAGCCCCTCCATCACGCCTTCTCACAGCCCCTCCGTCACGCCTTCTCACAGCCCCTCCGTCACGCCTTCTCACAGCCCCTCCGTCACGCCTGCTCACAGCCCCTCCGTCACGCCTTCTCACAGCCCCTCCATCACGCCTTCTCACAGCCCCTCCGTCACGCCTTCTCACAGCCCCTCCATCACGCCTTCTCACAGCCCCTCCGTCACGCCTTCTCACAGCCCCTCCATCACGCCTTCTCACAGCCCCTCCATCACGCCTTCTCACAGCCCCTCCGTCACGCCTTCTCACAGCCCCTCCATCACGCCTTCTCACAGCCCCTCCGTCACGCCTTCTCACAGCCCCTCCATCACGCCTTCTCACAGCCCCTCCGTCACGCCTTCTCACAGCCCCTCCGTCACGCCTTCTCACAGCCCCTCCGTCACGCCTTCTCACAGCCCCTCCGTCACGCCTTCTCACAGCCCCTCCATCACGCCTTCTCACAGCCCCTCCATCACGCCTTCTCACAGCCCCTCCGTCACGCCTTCTCACAGCCCCTCCGTCACGCCTTCTCACAGCCCCTCCATCACGCCTTCTCACAGCCCCTCCATCACGCCTTCTCACAGCCCCTCCGTCACGCCTTCTCACAGCCCCTCCATCACGCCTTCTCACAGCCCCTCCATCACGCCTTCTCACAGCCCCTTCTGGGTGTTGAAGGCCAATGACCTGTGGGGCTGGGTTAATCGCTTCTTGTAAGCACATGAGGTCTTTGGCAGTTGTCCTCTTCTCTTCAGTGTCTTGGTGACGGGTCAGTTTGGTGCTGGGTATCTTTGTCTTTTTGTTGTATTCCTAAAAGCCCATACAAGACCAACCAAAGCTACATCCAATGTGACAAAATACACAGTTAAATACTTCAATGTTAGAATTGTCATGAGTAAGGGTCATTTAGTTAAACCCTTTGACCAAAGCGTTATGAGCCTGCAGCCACGTCACGGCATGACCAGTACTCAGGTCCTAACACTGCCTGTGAGTATTCTCACTTACCTCTGCTGGGGGGAGAACGGTCTCAGTGGACCCGTCCTACACAGGGACGTGGAAACACCTGCTACTTACAAAGTGGGGAGGGGCGAGCTTAAACCCTGGGAGGGGACACCAACCTCCGAACAACTGATCCCAGTTGAAAATTGAAGTTAATAAACGCACACTTGCAGCAAGCGCTAACCCCAGAACCCACCACATCATTTACATATATATATATATATACATTTGTATCAACAGGAGTGCTACTGAGCGTGGCCAAATGTTTTTAGGATGCTGCGTAGTTTTTAAAGCGGCCATTTTTTTTACCCATTATTGTTTTTTTTACATAGCATTGAAGCAGGGGGTCTCTGGAGCTGAACCCCATTCATTTCAGCTCTGAGGACCACCTGCTTCGGGAGATACTTGCTTCTACGGGGGGTGCTGGTAGCCACTGCACTGGGGGGAGCAGGGATGTCGGAGTTTAAAAGTTCCCGCGCCATACGGGGCCAATAGGAAGCCTTGATGTCATCCGGTGCCGCTTCCTATTGGCCCACGTGACGCGGGAACTTTAAACGTGGCTGAGATACCGGCGCCTCCTTCGGAGCTCTGTATCTCGGGAGGCAGGGGGGGTCCCCGGAGCTGAAATTAATGGGGGGTCCACTCCGGAGACACCCCCCCCCCCTGCTTCACCCCTCTGTTAAAAGAATACATAAGAAATATCGCATGAATTGCTCCGAGACCTTTTTTTAGGATTTATACAGTTATCCCGTTCATACGTTACAACGAATTGTTCTGCATTTGATGTAACACTGACATCGCACAGTCCGTGCGTAGAATATTATTGGCACAATAAGCCCTTCCACAGATTTCATCTAATCTATTATTTTTTTTCCCCCTGCCTTGGCCACAAAAGAAACGAACACAGGGTTATGGACTGGTTTCTCCCACTTCAAAGGGAAGCGCACTGCCCCCTTTTTTTTTTTTTTTACATCTTTTGTATTGTAGTGATACAATGGAAACGGCTTTTATTTGCAAAGTGTGTTTTGTTAACGAAGCCAGGCTGCTAATTGCAGCAGGGAAAGGACATGGCGTGTCCCACACTAACCCGCGGATTAGCTCTGCAGTTGTTGTTTTTTTTCCCCTGAGATCTTTCCATATAAAATTACATTTGCAGTTAACTAAAGAAGAAAGCGTACGCTGTCCCAATATACATCCTTTAGTATTAAAAAAAAACAATGGTGTCCCTCTGTTGCTTCCACTCTCCCGTGGTCAGCGGGGGTTAAACCGGAACACATGCAAAACAAAGAAGCGCAAAAAGAAACGATCCTGAAGAAGCGTCACATGACGCGAAACGCGTAGGGGCGACGTCACCACGCAGTGGAGAGCGGACGTGACGACGGGAGCTCAACCAGCTGCGGGTCCCCCCCCCCCCCAGCCTCGCACGGGTCATTCCCTTCCTCATAGTAAGCGGTTATATCAGCTGTAGCTTTACCCTGGGACATTACATCTGTAGTTCTGTGGGTTTCTGGAGATGGGAACCCCATTTTAGTGCTTGGGCTGTGTGGTTCATTTGGGCCTACTAGGATCCTTTTATGATGTGAATTTGCGTGTGAATTTATTTTGAGTCAATTTATAAAGTTTTTATCTATTTTGACTGATGTTTTTTTTTCTCTTTTTGCGCTTCCTTTGTTTTGGATGCGTTCACGTTTACAGTTAAAGCCCCAATTCCACCATTTTACCTATTTATTTTTTTAAAGAATTTGAACCTTGGGGTCCCCCGTTTCCCCAGATGCTTACAGTTTTACGCGCTGTTGTACTTCTTTTGTAATTAAACGCGGCTGGCATCCAATAGGAAGTCACCACGTCATCTGTTGCGGCTTCCTATTATCCCGCGTTTTGGTGGCCATTTTGTTTGTTTTTTTAATAATAATAACGTTATTTCATATAGCGCGTCTCTCCCAATGGGACACAATTACAGAATAGCCAGCGGTACGCAGCACATGGGAATGTTACACACACAGTCCCTGTGCAGAAAAGCTTACAATCTATGTTTTCTGTGCCTGAAGCACAGTTAGATAAAGTGACTTGCCCAAGGTCACAAGGAGCCGACACAGGGAATTGAATCAGGCTCCCCTGCTTCACACTCAGTGCCGTTGACTGAGCCACCTGTGCTGAAGCAGGGATATCCTTAAACCTTGACCTGCTGGTGGCCCTTGAGGACAGGAGTTGCTCACCCCTTCCTATACTGTATATGCTCTCTGTATAATGAATGACGTAGCCGTGTCATGCTAAAACGTTCATTGTAACTGCAACATTTATTAGTAATCAATGTTGGTTTTATTGAAGGGTTCACAAACCGGGCTACAGATAAGCTACCTCTGCAATGAGATCACAAAACCACGGTTTTACTTATTGGCATGGGGAAAGGACGAGCAAAGATTTGCGGCTGGAAGATAACGAGGCCGAGATGGTTCGCAGATAACGTGTCCCAACGTAAGACTGATGAGTCACAGAACAGAAGATCACGAGGAGTCCATGACTCACAGGTGCTAAGTCTAGGAGCAGCACCACCAAACGTCTCGAGGCCTTCGGGCGTTCTTAATCCTTCACTGGTCCAGGAAGTTGTTTTATTGGTTTTAACCGCAGTCACAATTTCCTTGTTATTAATAGACATCGTGGGGGGAATGGCGGTCACCTCTGGCTAGACACCAAGAGGCCGTTTCTAAAAGTAAACATGACGATGCGGCCTCCGTTTCTGAAGGAAACGTTAATAAAGTGCTTCGTCGTGTTCAAGGCCTGGGAACCGTATCTCAGGAAGGGGGGGAAAGAGGGCTACTAAGATGGGGCATGATCTATCGCAGGGGGGGGGGCTCAACTCCAGTCCTCCTGGGCCACACAAGGTCAGATTTTATGGATATCCCTGCTTCAGCATTAGGAGCTCTGTCATAATGATTGAGCCACCTGTGCTGAAGCAGGGATATCCTTAAAACAGTGACCTGTTGGTGGCCCTCGAGGACTGGAGTTGGCCGCCCCTGATCTACAGCAGGGGTGCTCAACTCAAGTCCTCAAGGCCCACCCTTCCCCCTCCCCCGGGTTTCAGGATATCCCTGCTTCAGCAAAGTTGGCTCAGTCAAAGACTGCACCCCAGCATTTGATTTTAATGCCTCGGGGAAGCGCGCGGGTCCCCTGCAAAGGGCCCGTGCCCCCCCCAGAAAAATCTCCCGCCCCCCACTTTGCGCACCGCTGTGTTAAACTATGATCCAGAACCTCAACCTGTTGGTCAAACATCAAAAGAATAGAATAATTCTGGACATCCGGAAGGAAAATGACCAATCTGACCAGCAACAAGGTCAGTTGACCCCACCATGCCGTGATGGGCCTTCTGCCTTACTTATAGTACCACATGCAACCGCAATTCAAGGATTTCTTGTTC